>NC_134857.1:86419892-86719892 GCF_049852395.1 Peromyscus maniculatus bairdii | reverse complement strand
TCTAGATCATGAATTCTATTATCAGCATTATTTCAGTGCATGTTTTCATCTCTATACTTCACATTCACTATGTTCATAGGTAAAAGAGTAAGTTCCTCTCACTAAATCAACTGTTATTGGATTTTACTCTCAACAAAGAAATGTATTCTGATATCATCCTCTATGTCTGAAGAGTTACACACACATTTGAGTTTCTTTTGTGCCCTATTGACTCCTCTTATGCCCATTACCACAATGCACTTCAGTTGTTTCCCAGGTTACAGTGTTATACCTCAGATGAGAACAATTTCAAGCAAAAGTTTCTGCTTTATTTTCATCTTTAGTCTGTACTCATTAACCATCATCAAGTATACCATATTCAGGCACAGTAGATATTCTGATGTAATTGTTATGAGGTTTGAACTTTGTAGGGAAACAAAACTCGCAGACATGATACTGTTATCTGAGTGACTCTGACTAATTTACTAAAACCCTGTCTGTATATTAGTTATTTGTCTGTATCATAAAGATCATAATGACTCTGTAACTCACATCATAGACAACATATGAAGATACATTATCATTCTACTCCTGTGTGTGGTGTAGTGTCCCACCTGCTTGTTGAATCAATGAATGATATTTCAGGTCCTATGCAATGCTAAAAATCTATAATTATAAATTCTAGTTTGGTTTACTCTAAAAGAACCATTCTCCTTGGAAAGGAGAGACTTTGAATCTTGTAGGACTAAAGGCATCTCCTGATTTCCCCACCTTCACCAGGAGAGTAAAGAGATACATGTCCTTAGATGGGCTTCTACCAGACCCAGGGTACTGCCAGTCCAGGTTCAGCCCATCAAAATTGTGATTGCGCAGGAATGTCATGACTGACGTAATGAAAGTGTGACGGTTCTCAGAAGTAGACACCATGATACTGAACCTAAGGGAGACCAAAGGAAGATGAATGAAGATTTGTGTGAAATTTCCACATTGGAATGAGACAGTTCGACCCCTGGGCACCAGCCATTCCAGGGAAGACCTGCCCAACTTGGCCCCAGGTCCTGGCCATAGGGCAGGACCCCCCCCCCACACACACACAACCCCACTGGGAAGGTTCCCCTTCTCCAAGTCCCCAGGCAGACCCTGCAATCTGGCCGCCCTGCCCACACATCCATCCTCCGGAGACCCCAGCCAGTTCCTGAGACTTAGAGACCAGCCCCCAACTCCCATCCCACCCAGGAACTCCCAACTGGACAAGAGGTGAGTGCCTGGGGTCATACCCAGAGACGCCTGCCCCTAGGTTCCATCCCTGGGCACAAGCCACTTCAGGGAAGACCTGCCCAACTTGGCCCCAGGTTCTGGCCATAGGGCTGGACCCCCCACCCAACTGGGAAGGTACCCCTTCTCTAAGAACTGGGCAGACACTGCAGTCTCCACACCCTGCCCCAACACCCATCTATCGGAGACACCAGCCACTTCCTGGGACTTAGAGACCAGCCCCCAGCTTCCATCCTGCCCCAGATCTCCCAGCTGGACAAGAGGTGAGTACATACAACAAAATGAAGAACAATGCAGCATCAGCAAAAACTAGCCCTCCTCCAACAGCTACACCTGAGCATCACAAAATGGAAGAAGCAGAAAAAAGCAACCTTATAAATAACATCATGAAGAGGCTAGAGCCTTATATAGAAGAAATAAAAAATGAAATTGAGAAAAAGACAAACAAAAAATGGGAAGAACGCTATAGAAACTAGAGGAAAGGACAAATAAAGCAGAAGAAAACAATAATTCTCTGAAAGAAAATCATGAACAAGCAATGAAACAGATGAAGGAAACAGTCCAAGACCTGAAACAAATGAAGAAGACACAAACAGAGGGAATGCTGGAAATAGAAAATCTGAGTAAATGAACAGGAACTACAGATGCAAGTATAACCAAGAGAATGGAAGAAAGGATCTCTGGCGTTGAAGATATGGTAGAGGAAATAGATTCATCAGTCAAAGAAAACAATAAAGCCAAAAAAGTCATGACCTAAAATGTCTAAGAAATTTTGGACACCATGAAAAGACCAAACCTAAGAAAAATATGGATAGAGGAAGGAGAAGAATACCAAATCAAAGGCACAGAAAATATATTCAACAAGATCATAGAAGAAAACCTTCCCAACTTAAAGAAGGAAATGCCTATGAAGATACAAGAAGCCTATAGAACACCAAACAGACTAGACCCCCCAAAAAAGTCCCCTTGCCACATAATAATTAAACAACTAAACCTGCAGAATAAAGAAAGAATACTAAGAGCAGCAAAGGCCAAAGGCCAAGTGACATATAAAGGCAAACCCATCAGAATAACACTTGATTTCTCAATGGAGACTTTGAAAACCAAAAGGACCTGGACAGATGTAATGCAGACACTAAGGACCTTGGATGCCAACCTAGACTAATATACCTAGCAAAACTCAGTCATCATAGACAGAGTGAACAAGACATTCCAAGACAAACCAGATTTAAACAATACTTATCCATAAACCCAGCCCTAAAGAAAGCACTAGAAGGAAAATTCCAACCTAAGGAAGTCAGATACACCCTGGAAAACATAGGCAATAGATAATGCCACAGCAGTAAACCCCAAGGAAGAGAAGTACACTCACACTACCACCAAAATATAACATGAATGAACAATCACTGGTCATTAATATCCCTTAATATCAATGGACTTAATTCACCTATAAAAAGACACAGGCTTCGGGCTGGAGAGATGGCTCAGCCGTTAGAAGCTAGGCTCACAAACAAAAAGACACAGACTTACAGAATGGATATAAAAGCAGGACCCATCTTTCTCCTGCATTCAAGAAACACAACTCAAATTCAAAGATAGATACTACCTAAGAATAAAAGGCTGGGAAAAGACTTTCCAATCAAATGGTCTTAAGAAGCAAGCTGGTGTAGCCATCCTAATATCCAGCAAAATAGACTTCAAACTAAAATCAATCAAAAGAGATCAAGAAGGGCATTTTGCTGGGTGGTGGTGGCGCACACCTTTAATCCCAGCACTCGGGAGGCAGAGGCAGGTGGATCTCTGTGAGTTCGAGGCCAGCCTGGGCTACCAAGTGAGCTCCAGGAAAGGCGCAAAACTACGCAGAGAAACCCTGTCTCGAAAAACCAAAAAAAAAAAAAAAAAAAAAAAAAAAAAAAAAAAAAAGAAGGACATTTCATACTCATCACAGGAAAGATCCACCAAGATGAAGTTTCAATTCTCAACATTTATGCCCCAAACATAAGGGCACCCACATATATAAAAGAAACATTACTAAAGCTTAAACCACATATAAAACCCCACACATTAAAAGTGGGAGATCTCAACACCCCACTTTCACCACTGGACAGATCTCCCAAATCGAAACAGAGAAATAAAGGACTTAACTGGTGTCATTACCCAAATGGACCTAATTGATATCTACAGAATATTCCATCCTAACAAAAAAGAATATACCTTCTCAGCACCCCATGGAACTTTCTAAAATCAACCACATACTTGGCCACAAAGCAAATCTCAACAGATACAAAACAATTGGAATAACCTCCTGTGTTCTATCAGACCACCATGGTTTAAAGTTAGATTTCAACAACAACAAAAACTACAGAAAACCTACAATCTCATGGAAACTGAATAATGCCCAACTGAATCACCAATGGGTTAAGGAAAAAATAAAGAAAGAAATGAAAGCCTTCCTAGAGATCAACAAAATGAAGACACGACATACCCAAACTTACGGGACACTATGAAAGCAATGCTAAGAGGAAAATTCATAGCACTAAATGCCCACATAAAGAAGTTGGAGAAATCTCACACTAGTGACTTAACAGCACACCTGAAAGCTCTAGAACAAGAAGAAGCAAAGTCTCCCAGGAAGAATAGATGCCAGGAAATTATCAAAGTGATAGCTGAAATCAATAATATAGAAACAAAGAGAACAATACAAAAAATCAATGAAACAAAAACTTGGTTCTTTGAGAAAATCAACAGGATACACAAGCCCCTATCCAAACTAACCAAAAGACAGAGAGACAGCATCCAAATTAACAAAATCAGAAATGAAAAGGGGGACATAACAACAGACAATGAGGAAATCCAGAGAATCATCAGGTTGTATTTCAAAAACCTCTACTCCACAAAACTGGAAAATCTAAAAGAAATAGATAATTTCTGGATAGGAACCACATACCTAAGTTAAATTAAGACCAGATAAACTATTTAAATAGTCCAATAACCCCTAAGAAAATAGAATCAGTCATTAAGAGTCTCCCAACCAAAATAAGCCCAGGACCAGATGGTTTCAGTGCAGAATTCTACCAGATCTTCAAAGAATAGTTAAAACCAATACTGTTTAAATTGTTCCACACAACAGAAACAGAAGGATCATTACCAAACTCCTTCTATGAGGCTACAATTACCCTGATTCCTAAACCAAACAAGAATGCAACAAAGAAAGAGAACTACAGACCGATCTACCTCATGAACATTAATGCAAAAATACTCAATAAAATACTGGCAAACAGACTCCAAGAATACATCAAGACAATTATCCACCATGATCAAGTAGGCTTCATCCCAGGGAAAAAAGAAAAAAGCCCACATGATCATCTCACTAGATGGAGAAAAGGCATTTGACAAAATCCAACACCCCTTCATGATAAAGGTCTTGGAGTGATCAGGAATACAGGGAACATACCTAAACATAATAAAGACAATTTACAGCAAGCCAACAGCCAACATCAAATTAAATGGAGAGAAACTCAAAGCGATTCCACTAAAATCAGGAACGAGACAAGGCTGTCCATTCTCCCCATACTTATTCAATATAGTACCTGAAGTTCTAGCCAGAGCAATAAGACAACTTAAAAAGATTAAGGTGATATAGTTTGGAAAGGAAGAAGTCAAGCTTTCCCTATTTGCAGATGACATGATAGTATGCTTGAATGACCCCAAAGATTCAACCAAGGCACTGATACAACTTATAAACACCTTCAGCAACATAACAGGATACAAGATTAACTCAAAAAAACCAGTAGCCCTCCTATATTCAATTGACAAACAGGCTGAGAAGGAGATCAGAGATACACCACCCTTTACAATAGCCAAAAATGATATAAAATACCTTGGTGGTAACTTTAACTAAGCAAGTGAAGGACCTATATGGAATGAGACAGTACAAAGCTAATTTCAGAATCTGTGTTGTTCTCCAAGGCTCCCTGGTCTTGCCTTGCAAGCTACCTGTTAGCAATGCTGCTTCAGCAGTCTCTTTGTTTTGTTAATCCCACCATAAATACTGTTACATTACCATTTCATTTTTTTTTTAATTTATTTTAAATTTAAACCATTCAGTTCAACATAATAGCCACAGATTCCCCTGTTCTCCCCCTCTCGCCCCCCTCCCCCTTCCCCCAGCCCACCCCCCATTCCCACCTCCTCCAGATCAAGGTCTCCCCCGAGGACCGGGGTCAACCTGGTAGACTCAGTCCAGGCAGGTCCAGTCCCCCCCCCAGACCGAGCCAAGCGTCCCTGCATAAGTCCCAGGATTCAAACAGCCAACTCATGCAATGAGCCCAGGACCCGGCACCAACGCACAGCTGCCTCCCAAACAGATCATTCCATTCTAACTAATCAATCATATGCTGCCCGCAGATGATGTCTGGTTCATATTACATATCCTTTGTATAAGAGCCCTCAATTCAGTTCCTAAAAAGGTGGAAAGAAGCAGTACATGGCACTCCTCTCCTCTGGATGACTTTAACCACTTAAAGAACCAGCTCTTTGTAGTAGGTAACTCAGAGGTTGGTATTCCAGAACAACCAAAATGAATTTGAACTTGTGAAAGCTACATGTGCACTTGCAAAGAGTGCATTCTGTTTAATTAGAGCTTCTAGTGAAATAGAACTTAACCTATTTACCCAATGGATATTCTTAATACCTTTCTGAAAATGAGAAGTAATGGGATGAGATTGTGTTGTCACACTAGCAAAGAGCAATAAACTGTGAGTACAGAACTTACCCACTAGGCGGGAACTTCTTGCCTCCAATGGCCAGGAGAGTTTTCAGGTCCGTGTTCCTTAAAAACAGCAGTAAAAGAGAAATACAAAAAGTCTTGGCTTCCTTTATATATAATAGCAGTGTGATTTGTTCATTTCTCATATTATTTAGTACTGTGATGTCATGAAAAAGAACCCACCCCAGTATAGTTTTCCATTACTTATGAAAATTTTGTACTAAAAATCTTTGTTACAATTTTAGTGCAAGTTCTTTAAAGTAACGTTGTCTACACAAGTTTTCTATGTAACCTAAACCTAACCCTAAACACTAAGCCTAACATAACACTAACCTTAACTTTAAGCATAACTCTAGCTGCACTGTGATACTTACTAACTGCATTTCTATGTCAATAACTTAGAACCAAAGTTATGTCACAGTTAACTCACATTATTCCTGATCACATGAAGTGACAGATTATTTTAGCTTTGCTAACTTCTCAACCTCCATAAATGAATACAAATCATTCCTTGGGGAAGTTTAGATCTTCATGGGGATAGTTGTTTTGAGGCATTAGCTTCCAAAATGTTATGATTGACAGTTGTTTGAAAACATTAGAGTTATAGGCTTCCTATCTCTTGCTCAGAGATTCAGAGTTTGTAATCTGGCATCGGAACAGGAATTGCTTTCAGTGTCTGGTTTAGTTTGATGCAGGAAAACAAAAGGAAGAAAGTCAAGGAAATTCCTTTAGATGAACTTATTTTCAGTTGAGAATTATAGCTTAGATTATTCCTAAGGAAAGTGTCATTACCGAAAATAAAAGTGAACTGAGTTTTCCTCATCTTAGTTATGGCTAAAGCCAAAAGTGCGATTGTAAAACATGAGCACTTGGCTTATTAAAGAAAGGAAAACTGTAATAGAACAAATCAAAATTTATGATTCTGGGAATCAGTTCTATCTAAATTAAAATATCCTTTAGGTCCTACTTTCTGAAGTAGAAAGCTAAGATCTCTTCTTCCCCTTTTAAAAAATACCTATAGTGCAAAAGCAATCCTCAAGACAAAGAAAGTCAGTCATCCCCATAGGAAGTCATAGTGATCACATCAGGATTTGTAAAAGACTGTGTGCTTCCTTGCAGTTGGCAAGTGGATTCCAAGCCATAAGTGGCAGCATCCTGCAGTAAGAGGTTGAAAATCAGTCTTCTCTATATGCCACTCAAGAAGCTGTTTCCCAGTCTCACACCATAGATACAAATCAAATTACAGTGGAACAGGGATATAATGATAAGGTCTCAATCTATCAGTGCTTTAAGAAAATGATAAAATATTCATTGGAGTCATTTGTGCAGTGAGATTGTTTGAAAATATTCCTAAACATATAGACTACTATTAAAAAGTGAAAAAAAGTGGTTTCTTCTATGAATCAGGGGAAAAAGAAAAATCAACTGCATAAAGAGATTTACATTAGACTGGGTGAGAATATATACTTTATTTATTTATGTATTTTTGGTTTTTCGAGACAGGGTTTTTCTGTGTAGCTTTGCGCCTTTCCTGGAACTCGCTTTGTAGACCAGGCTAGTCTCGAACTCACAAAGATCCGCCTGCCTCTGCCTCCCAAGTGCTGGGATTAAAGGCATGCACCATCACTGCCCGGTGAGAATACATACTTTAAATTATACAATGTTAAGGAATTAATTTGAATACATATACTAGGAATGGAAGAAAATACAGATCAAGAAATAAATCATCCTTGAGAAAGTGGGCAAAGCCCGGGGGTAGACATTTCACAAAAGATGAAACCTAACAGGTGAATGAAAATCACCCTAGCACATTTCTAAGAGAGATATTTAAATTACAATCACATTGAGATGATGTCTCATGTCTATCACAATGAGTATAGTAAAGATGAAAATATTCAATTTTCTTGGGGTATGAATAAAAAAAACACTTTTACACCATTGGTGGAAATATAGCTGATTACAGTCACATAAGAAAGCACAGTGAGGATCCTTCAGAAAGATAAAATTGTCACATGACCCAGCAACCACACTGCTTAGTTTATATCTAAAGTACATTGAACCATTTTCTTCCTAAAGGATGAGAATACTTGACTGGAACTGTAGCATTACTTACAAAACACAATGTGGTATCACAGAAAATATCTGGCACTGGATGAATGGACAAATGATGTACTATACATAAACCCCACAAAACTCTTTGACCACAAAAAGATGAAGGTTGCTTTTTGCAACTCAGTTTGTGAATCAGGTGGACATTGTATTATGGGAAAAGGTGATGGATAGACAAATAGAATATGGTCTGATTACAAATGCTAACTAAAATATTCGGACACATAGAAGTGAAAGTAGAATGGTCATTCTTAGCAAATGGGAGGAAGAAACAGAAGGGAAAAACAGTCAAAAATTAATGAAATATGAAGAATATGCACAAGGACATTGAATAAGAAGAACGTTTATCATGTTAGGTAGAAGTAGGTGAGATAACATATACACTAATGGGGTCATGAGCCATTTTGTACTAGGCAGAAATCAAAGGTTGTATACAATAAAAACAATCAGTCTGTCTCAGTTTAAAATTCAAGAAAAATACATTGGCAGATTATCCTCTCACGTACTTTGATTCAGAGTTACATTTAAAGAAGCATTAAGATGTGCCAACTATCGACACACATGTACCAAAAGAGATATCTCTTACCTTGTCCTTCTCTTACCTGGTTTTCAGATTGTTTATGGCATCATAGTCACTCAAGTCCTCCATGCTTATCGGAGTGATCTCATTGTTCCGCATCGTAGCATAGGCATAGATGACGTGAGTACACAGGCAGGGGTCTATATCATCAGGTTTGAATTTCGCAGGGTAATCCCGGTTCTTGGCCTCCCTGGTATAATAGCACATGAGCTGGTAGGCAGAACCTGTGGGAAGTTATCAGAAGAGCAATGTTCTCATGTAGTTTCCAGTGAACTTGCTAAAAAATTTGCCTTTCCCCATCTCCTTGCTACTATCCGTATACAGGTACATAGAATTATTCCAGTCAATAACTGTACATTTATTTATGAAGTGTAGAGATTCAGTCAAATTATGGCTAACCTTTGGAGCCTCTGGAGCAAACACACCCTTCCTGTGAAACCCAGAATTTACCTGTTTCAAACTCTTAACTCATCTCCCTAGAGAGAACAGTGAAAGCTATGAGTCTACTATCCACAAGGCTAACCCTATTCTTTCCCCTATGTAGATTATCTTATAACATCCTCTGCCAATAAACCAATGTGAGAAAGTAATACTAAAATGAATCATAGCAGGCAGAAGCTTGCATTAGGAATAATTAATAAGTTATAGAGACTTATATTAAAGTAATATAATATAACTCACCCAACAGAGCATTCAGCACAATGGCCAAACCTAGAGAGAGAGAGAAAACACATTTTTCTCTGAATCAGCTGCTAGAATCATAAGGATCAAATTCTCAGTTCATGTGGCCTGTGTTACTAACTCTATATATCATTACATCCCCAAAGAAACATTACAGTTTTACAAGGTGTGGACCTTGGGGTTATGCTTTTCAAAATCATCTACACTTATCAGTAAAACCTGGTAGCGTCCTTCGGTTCCACCTTGTGTGTCCCAATTGTTATGGAATTTGAAATCTACTACCTCTGCCAGTGATACTGAATGAAATGACTCACAAGAATTTCTACTTAGTGAGCACACACATTGCATTCCCCAGAGCTGTAATATGTCAAGGCTTCCTCCAGCCAAGACACATCTCAAGTACATCATTCAATATCTTCTGGAGCCTTGGCCATTATTTGGAAGCATCTGTTAAGAGCCCTTGCTGGAGAAAATAAGATGTTTTGCTCCATATGACATTTTTAGATACAAAGAAACAATTTAGGTTTAAGGATGTTTCCTCTTTGTTTGTGCTGTTTTGATCAATGAGTCAGGTTCTCACAGTAGGTAGCCCTGGCTGGCCTTCTACTTCACAGTGTTCTGACTGTGCTTCTTGAGTGCTGATATTTTGGGATTCAATCATTATCATGTAACTAGAGCATCTCTACTGTGAATCTGTTACACATTGGGCTTGTCTTCACTTGAATAAGGTTCTGAAGCTGAGAAAAGTGTATACAGAAACAGATTTAGTGCAATTGCTAAATTGTGAACAACTTGGGTTAAAATGCCTAAATCAAACTCCCAAATGATTGAATGTCTCTCCCTATGACAATTTAAATCAGCAATTAAATAGGACAATGGAGGACAGATGTGAAATAATTCCGAAAAAAAAGAAGAGCAAAGAAAACTTGGAGAACTCTATCTCAGAGTCAACTGATATCCATCTATCAAAAAATTGTTCCACAACACCTACATGAAAATAAACAGATAGTGAATTTCAGAATGGTGATATGACAAGAGGTCAGGAAAATGAATGACTGTTGAAAAAAGAGCAAAAGGAGCATTGAATGAAGGGGAGACATCAGTGTCTTGCCTGTGGTATCAGTGAAGGCAAAAGTATTCTCTCAACTACCGACTTATGAGAGCCAGGAAAGTCTGAATAAGGAAAGAAAATTTTCAGTGACAAATAAAGAATGGTAAAGCCTAGAGTTGTAGTGTCAAAATTGTTTCCTTGTAAGATCCTGTGAGGAAAGAATCAGGCAAGACTGAGGGTCTAGGTCTGATTATCAACTCACCTGTAGCAAGAATGAGCTTGGCCATTGTGTCTTCGGGATTGTTCCAACAGAGCTTCTGCTGACTTTTTATACACTCTGAGACCATGGTTTTCAAAAGATTTTGCAAGTAGAAAGTTTTTTCCAGGAAGTCTTTGTGGGTAATCTTTTAATCCATGGCTCCCTACTGCTGACTCAGCTTTAATATATCACCAGCACTTTTTAATCACCTGTTCGGTCAAAATTGCTATGTCTCCAAGAAGTGGATGTATACTACCGCCTAGGCATCACTCACCCAGCTAAGATCATCTTGTCAAGTCTCAGAGACTCAGCATTTCTTTGAATATTGGAATTAATACTATGGGGAATATTTCATACCTAAGCAAATCTCAATCTTCTTGGAAAGTAAACAATATGATTGATTCCTTGAAATCCCTTGTACTTCCTTCAGTCATTTCTTTGGGTCTTGAGATCATTGCCTATGGGAGATTCTCTGGTTAGGGGCCACTTTCTGAACATTGTGCCAACTGTTTTCTACAGGAGGACCTTCAAGTAAGATTATAATATAACCTTACCTAAGAAGGTATGAGCCCAGTCATGTTCCAGCTCATTTTCTCATTTCCAGCTAATTTTCTCAGGTACTCTCCAGTCTTCCATTCTGTCTCCTGACATACAGAGCGATGAAAGCAATTCCCACTTACTTCTACATAAAGATGTTAAAGCCACAATTTTATAACACTATGAAGCCACATAAATATTTTGAAAATTCTTTGTTTGGAATTCATTTTAATCACCATTTCCAAGCACTGTGTGTTACTAGCATGTTTCATTAAATTTTGATTTCTGAAAAGTTATTTACTTACTACCTTCAAAAAAAAAAGCCTTGCATGTCACTCTCCAAGCTCTCACATCAGCCTTTTGTGTCTTCCCAGATCCCAGTAGTATCTGTTCTTCAAAGTCAAGATGGGGGCCTCTCTTAAGCACTCACTGATATCTTCTTCCTCACAATTTCTGAAATCATTCTAGCACATATTAGATGTCCTGTTTGTATGGGGTGACTTGTGATGAGACACCCCACTCAGGTCATAGAAAACGTGTGTTTATCATAGGACATTGGAATCTCCTCTGAATTCGTGGACAACCACATGGTTTTCTCTATTTAAACCATTTTGAAATTTAAATGTATCTAGTTAATCTAGAATGATTGTGACCACACAACTTGGTTCCTATTCACAGGAGTACAAAAATTTCGCATAAATCCAATCTAGAATGATTCTGTTCTAAAATTATCATGAATATGGGCAAATAAACAATCCAAAGAAATAATGGGGTGCATATCTAAACAGATAATTTCAACAGAAACACCTCAAGTGGTGGAGAAACCTTTAAAGAGATGTTCAACATCCCTCGCCACCAGGGAAATGCAGATCAAAATGACATTGAGATTCTATCTAACACTAGTACTAATAGCTAACATAAGAAAAACACAAGCTACAGCTCATGTTGCAGAGCATGTGGAGCAAGGGGAATACTCCTGCATTGTTGGTGGGAGTGCAAACTTGTACAGCTACTTTGGAAGTCAGTGTGATGGTTCTCAGAAAATTGGCAATCAACCTACCACAAAACCCAACTATAATACTTGTGGGCATATACTCAAAGGACACTCAATCATTCCACAAGGACACTTGCTCAACTATGTTCATAGCAGCTTTATTTGTAATAACCAGAACTTGAAAGCAACCTAGAAGTCTCTCTACCAAAGAATGGATAAAGAAAATGTGATATATTATACAGTGAAGTATTAATCAGCTGTTGAAAACAAGGGCACCAGGAAATTTGAAGCAAGTGGATGGAAACTGAAAAAAAATCATCCTGAGTGAGGTCACACTCAGACAGATAAAGAAAAACATGATATCTATTCACTCATAAGTGGAAATTACTTGTAAAAAAATGATAATTATATAATAATCTGTAGACCCAGAGAGACAGGGTAACAAAGAGAGTTCATGGGTGGACACCAAGATCTCCCTGGGAAGGAGAAATAGAAGTGATTTCAAATAAAAGAATGATGTATATTCACTTACAAGTGGATATTACTTGTAAAAAAAAATATAATTATGTCACAATCCACAGACCCAGAGAGACGGGGTAACAAAGATACTTCATGGGTGGACACCCAGATCTCCTTTGGGAAGAGAAACAGAAAAGATTTCATGAATGAACTGAAGGCTGGTGGGATGAGAACTTGGGCAATGAGATTGAGGGGGTACAGAGGGGGAGAGTGTTGAGGGGGATTTCTGTTTGGGGGCCTTTTCGGGGTCTGTTCGAAGTCTGGCACAGGGAAATCTTTCAGGAGTCTATGGGGAGGACCCCAGTGTAGACCCTAAAGCAATAGTGAGTAAATAGCCTGAACTGGCTGTCTCTTGTGACCAGATTGGTGCCTGGCCCAGTTGACATCTGAGAGGAGTCATCCAGCAACTGATGGAGTAAGTTGCAGAGACCCACAGTCAGACATTAGGCAGCATTCAGGAGTCCTGCTGAGGAGAAGGCAGAGGAGGAGGAGGAGGAGGAGGAGGAGGAGAAGGAGATGAAGAAGAAGAAGAAGAAGAGGAAGAAGAAGAAGAAGAAGAAGAAGAAGAAGAAGAAGAAGAAGAAGAAGAAGAAGAAGAAGAAGAAGAAGAAGAAGAAGAAGAAGAAGAAGAAGAAGAGCCTGTGTTCATAGCGTCTTGCAGAGACCAAACCAGGAACCAGGGAGCCTGCATGAGACTGACCTAGGAACTCTGCATATATGTTACAGTAATGTAGCCTGGTCCTCTTATGGGACTCCTAAAAAAGGGAACAGGGGCGGCCTCTGACTTTTTTAGTGCCTTTTGGGTCTCTACTCCTCATACTTCATTGCCTTGCCCAGCATGAACACATTAGGGGTGCTTAGTCTTACTGCAACTTGATATGCCATGTTTTTTTTTTTTTTTTTTTTTTTTTGGTTTTTCGAGACAGGGTTTCTCTGTGTAGCTTTGCGCCTTTCCTGGAACTCACTTGGTAGCCCAGGCTGGTCTCGAACTCACAGAGATCCGCCTGGCCCTGCCTCCCGAGTGCTGGGATTAAAGGCGTGCGCCACCACCGCCCGGCCATATGCCATGTTTTATTGATACTCATAGAAGACCTGCCCTTTTGTGGCTGGAGAAGGAAGAAAAAGGGATTGTGGGATGGGAGGGGAAATGGGGGAGAGGGACTGGAGAGGAGGATGGTGTAAGGAGGCTGCAGCCAGGATGTAAAATAAATAAATAACTGGCATGAATATAAAATCTAAAAGCACGCATACCATATTAGAGTAAATATGAGGAATTTACGTCACTGACCTTGTATTATTTCTACTCTTCTGATTAAATACTATGAAAAAATGCTACAGAAGGCAGGACAGGTTTTTAAGGTTTAAAATTGCAGGCTACATGCCATTAATTTGGAGAACCTAGGAAGGACCATAAAGCACCATATCTACAGTCAATATCTTAGAGAGAATAAACACATGGCTCCTCACTTGTTCTTGTCTAACTATCTCCTGCCACTTCTTATTCAGGAAACTCTGCCTAGATAAATGTTCCCCCATAATATGCAGAACATTCCTCCTTCAACTAACACAAGAGA
This sequence comes from Peromyscus maniculatus bairdii, assembly GCF_049852395.1. Classification (NCBI taxonomy): domain Eukaryota; kingdom Metazoa; phylum Chordata; class Mammalia; order Rodentia; family Cricetidae; genus Peromyscus; species Peromyscus maniculatus. The sequence goes on along the minus strand of NC_134857.1, from coordinate 86,705,566 downwards.
CACCCACATGAATATTTCCACATGCCAAAGAGTTCTGGATAACCCTTAGATGAGATACACTTCACAGGTGATTACAGGCTGTGTGAGCATCAAAAGCAAATCTGAGAAGCCAATGTCTATTCATCTAGATATTAACTATAATCACAGGCATACTATTAAGAATGTATAGGTTGAGTCATTGTATTTATGTACTGAGGAATATATATATATATAATGTATATTATGTATTTAGTATACACATATATACATACTTAATGAAACAACAAGAAAATAAAAAGAAACCAAGTCTGAGCAACACCTCAAAAGAGGGCTTCACATACTTCATTGTGTGGGCTTTAATAATTGGTCTTTGGGTGTTGTAGGCAACAAGTCAGTACAGATATGAAAATACTATTAAAGTGTATACATAAATTTACACACTGATTTAAAGTCTATTGGTTTTTTTAAGGTACGTAGTTAGCATTATATTTGCTTGTGATTTTTCAGACATCCTTATTGTTCTTTTACCTTTGCTCCTCATTGTTCTGTCTTTCTCTCCCTCCACCCATCATATGTAGGGTCCTCCTTTCCCTTATATCCACAGTTACATAACTTGTACACAGCTCATCATCCTCTATGTTTTCTCAGTCCTCCATAAGAAGGCAATGCCCCCAATGTAGTTCCCTGCTTTCTGCAGTCACTCCAGGATGTGTAATCCCATCATAAGGTATGGAAGGAGGAGCCTCGGGTGAAAAATCCTTTTGAAAAAATTGATGTAGTTTTAGATAGAAAAAAAGTCCCCAAAGTAAACCTGATGAACTAAATAATTTAAACTGAATGCTCTGGCAACATAGAAGAAATTTTTTAAAAAACTGCCATAGCTAAAAAGAAAAAAAAAACATATTCCCAGGACCACTGCTAAATCACCAAAAGTTCAAATAAGAAACAATACTAATTGCATACATAATAATCTTTAAAATATAAAGACTGCGGGGCTAGAGAGATGGCTGAAAGGTTAGGAGCACTGACTGCTCTTCCAGAGGTCCTGAGTTCAATTCCCAGTACCCACATGGTGGCTCACAACCATCTGTAATGAGATCTGGAACCCTCTTCTGTATACATAACAAATAAATAAATCTTTAAAAAAAAATAAAGACTGCTCACAACTATTTGTTATAAAAATAGTGTAATACCGAGTCCAAAATCTGTCATACCAAGAAAAGGAAAATATGTGTAGCTATCTGAAATTTATATACTTATCAGGTGCATTTCATTCCCTGGGACATTATAATGTTAACCATGTACTATAGTAAAAACATTGTGGCTGTCTGGCTGCATTATATGGCTATCATAATGATGGCAAAAAAGAAGCTATTGTAGCTGTTATGAAAAATTAAAAATCCTGAACTGTAGTTCCTCCATCACCTGTGATTTTAAGTCCACTCTATGTGTTGAGTCACCTCTGTTTATGACATGGGAAAAGAGCAGTGTCAACTAGATTGAAGATCTAGTCTTAGAAATAGTATAATAGGCGTTAGGCAGAGCCTATTCCACAGAAGACAGTGAGCAAATCTAACAAAGAAAGTGCTGCTTCCGTCATTGTGTTCTTAGGAAGCTCAGGTTTCCAAAGAACTTGCCAAAGCATAGGTTAGTTCCTGCTCTGACAGCTCATATAGTGTGATAATCATGGCCAATTAATATGACCCGTTTTACAACACATATTGCTCAATGATAGTTTTTAAGGTATGCTACATGCTTAAACTCATCTAATGTTTGTTTTGTGCATGAATATGCCAAGATACAAGCAATTTCTCTTTGCCATTTGAATCCATGGTGACTCTTACCACATAAAGGAACGCATTAATGCCAGGGTCAGGTCAAAATTTTTAGAGGGGTCTATTTTCTCCAGTGTGGCATTCCTGGGATCCATGGAGATTATATGTAGTGAACTCAATGTAGTCAAGAGACCCATGAACAGGGGAGGTCTTAAAACTATTCTTCATTTTGATTAAAATTCTGCAAGCCCCTCGTGCCATTCCCCTCCCTGTATCTCAATCCTTGTACCAGTCTGTCTTCCCCATGTACTCTGATTCATCTACTTTCATTTTATGTATAATGAAGGGTGTTATGATAAGCTATATGAATACTTAGGTTCTTCCATACAACAAAAACATTTAAATTCAAGCAGATAAGAGAACACCAGTAACATGAATAAGTTAGGGATTATATGGCTAATGGATTGATGTTGGCATAAAGATTTTGGGAGAACAGAGAGCAGAGCATGGCTTAGTTGCTGATGACCATGTCAGCAGGTGGCAATTAAGGTTCAGATAGGCTGGGCTCCCAAGATCACAGACAACCAGAATGCCTCTTGTTTCTGCTGTGACCTTTACATATTTGGGGTTGCTATCTCTCTCTTTGATAGCTGGCATGGTTGAACTGGGTGTGAGGAAAGCCCCACTCCCTGTAAGGTAGTATGTTTATCTCATGGAAACATCCCCTTCTACTGGGCATTTTTATCCTTGGATTAATATGAAGATGAATTTCTCCCTATGCTGTACCATCTAATTGATAATAATGTTAGCTTATACAGAGCTTTGATGAATAAAAATATATACAAGGATATGTTTCACGGGTAAGGCCAATAATTATGCCCTGAAGCTGTTTTTGATCACTGATCAGGGTAATGATTAGGTAAAACAATTGAATTCTCTGGGAGCCAGACTGGCCCTAATTCTCTTAATGCTTAAAAGATATTAACAGCTTGCATCCAATTCTGCCCTCATTTTCCTGACATGAGAAACTAGTGAAAAATGAGTTTACACCCTAAATACATAAAGTACAGCTGACAGTTTGTCTTTTATGTACAAAAGTTTAGGTTTGTTATTCCTTTAGGATTCCTTGTAAGGTGAACTTCCTAGATAGAGAGTAGAATGATTAATTCTTTCTTGGTAGCTAATGTGTGCAGTCTGCCAGCAAGGGAGTTGGCTATAAAGAGATGCTTTCTGTCTACTCATGTTCTATTAATCTGCAATACATTATTTAGACATAAGTTTATATGTGATATTGGATGACTATATTTTAATTATGTAAGGGAAATGGAAAACATGTTATTTGTACTCTGTAGGGATTTGGCAAAATCACTGTATAGGATAGAGATTAGAATGAACAGATTTTTTTGGTTCAATAAAAAGCTGAATGGCCAATAGCTAGGCAGGAACGGTCAGGCGAGACTCCCAGGAGGACTCAGGAAGATGTGAAGCAAGTTGGACATATGGTACAGAAGTGAGGTAAAGAGCCACATGGCAAAACATAGGTTAATAGAAACGGGTTAAAGTTGTTGCTTGGTCTTTAGTCTTTGGTGGGGGCTAGCTTCACAACTGATGATTTTTACAAGTACTTTGACCTTGACGAATTCCGTTTGGAAAATAATAATTGTCCTGATAAAGAGACCTTGTGGCCTACCATGACTTTATTCACAAGACACCTCAGACACACCGAGGGCTCTTGTATTATTGTGTATTGCTCACAACGCATAATGAAGGACTAGAGTCATGGAGACATGTGATGCTCCTCTTTAGTAAGACGTGTGAATTAAGGATGGGGATCTTGCCATGAAGAAATATGTTATGTAACAATATATAGATATGCTTTGTAAGCTGTTTGGGGGGAAGCCAAGCTACCTGAGTTGTGCTATGTCAGTTCATGCGAATTAAAAAGAAAAACATTGAAAGAGTGTGTGTTCCTTAAACCCCTCAGAAAGAAAAAGCCTCGCTTATGCTGACTCTTTGGATTTCTCTCGAAGCCTAGTGCTGCTGGAGGCTATTCCCCTAGAGAGTAGCACTTACAGAAACATAAATGGATATGAGAGAAAGCCTTTCTCAATCCAATAGCAAATAAGGTAAATAAAAATACAATCTTTATAAAAAAAGTATTTGTCCAGAAGGGCTCTGCATAGACACAAAATCTCGCTTGAGAAGACATAGATTCTTAAATGAAAATGTCAGTTTCAGGTATGGGAAGCCTCCCTATCGTTGGTGATCATACAGGCATCATCAGTTCCCAACATCATCCATCATATTCACATGCTCACTGTAAATTTTTACTAAGACCTTACATTTGAACACAACACACATTAGTTCTAGACATAGAGAAAGAAACTGAAACCTATCTTGTAAACATTCTTTCTTCCTGTTTATCTGTTTACTTATTTATTTATTTTACATACCAACCACAGATTCTCCTCAATCCTCTTCTTCTGTTCCCTCTCTGTTCCTCCCTTCTGTACGCTGCCCCTCCAATCCACTCCTCTGTCTCTATTTAGAAGGGTTAAGGACTCCCATGGGAGTCAACAAAGCATGGCATATCAAGTTAAGGTAGACAAAGCTCCTCCCCCTTGCATCTAGACTGATCAAGGCATCCCACCATAGGGAATAGGTTTCAAAGAGCCAGCTCATTTGTCAGTAACAGTTCCTAGTTCCACTGCTAGGGGCCCTACAAAAGACCAAGATACACAACTGTCACACACATGCAGAGACCTAGGTCAGTCCCATGCCAACTACCTAGCTGTCTGTGCAGAGTCCATGAGCTCCCACAAGCTCAGGTCAGCTATCTCTGTGAATTTCCCAATCATGATCTTGATCCTCCTTCCTCATATAATCCCTCCTCTCTCTCTTCTGCTGGACTTCCAGAGCTTAGCCCAGTGCTTGGCTGTGGATTTATGCATCTGCTTCAGTCAGTTACTGGATGAAGGCTCTGTGATGCCAATTAGGGTAGTCACCAATCTGATACAGGGGAAGGCCATTTTGAGCGTTTTCTCCACTATTGCTAGAAGTCTTAGCTGGGGTCATGCTTGTGGATTCCTGGGAGTTTCCCTGGTATCAGGTTTTTCCCTAACCCCATAATTGCACCCTCAATCAAGATCTTTCTTTCATTATTTTCACCCTCTGTCCTGCCCCCAACTCAACCATCCAGTTAGCTTATGTTCCCATTTCTCCATGCCTGCCTCTATAACCCTCCTGCCCCAAGGTAACCCAGTTCATCTCATCTACTTCCTTTTCCCAGGGAGATCCATGTGTTCCTCTTAGGATCCTCCTTTTTACCTAGCTTCTCTGGGGCTGTGGATTGTAGCCTGATTATCCTTTGCTTTACATCTAATATCCACTTATGAGTGAGTACATACTGTGTTTGTCTTTATGGATCTGGGTTACCTCACTCAGGATGATTGTTTCTAGTTCCATCCATTTGCCAGCAAATTTCATGAAGTCATGTTTTACAGCTGAGTAATACTCCATTGTGTGAATGCACATTTTCCTTATCCATACTTCAGTTGAGGGAAACCTAGGTTGTTTCTAGGTCCTGGCTATTATGAATAATGCTGCTATGAACATAGTTGAGCAAGTATCCTTGTAGTATAATTGAGCAATCTGTTGGGCAGTGGTGGCGCACGCCTTTAATCCCAGCACTCGGGACGTAGAGGCAGGTGGATCTCTGTGAGTTCAAGGCCAGCCTGGACTACCAAGTGAGTTCCAGGAAAAGGCATAAAGCTACACAGAGAAACCCTGTCTCAAAAAACCAAAATAATAATAATAATAATTGAGCAATCTTTGGGTATATGCCCAAGAGTGGTATCTTTAGGTCTTGAGGTAGATTGATTCCAAATTTTCTCAGAAACCACCATACAGATCTCCAAAGTGACTGTACAAGTTTGCACTCACACCAGCAGTGGAGGAGTGTTCCCCTTACTCCACACCGTCTCCAACATAGGCTGTCATTAGTGCTATTGATCTTAGCCATTATGACAGGTATAAGATGGTGTCTCAGAGGCGTTTTGATTTGCACATCTCTGACAGCTAAGGACATTGAACAATTCTTTAAATGTATCTCGGGCATTTGAGATTCTTCTGTTGAGAATTCTCTGCCTCATTTTTAATGGGAATATTTAGTATTTTGCTGTCTAGTTTCTTGAGTTCTTTATATATTTTGACTATAAGTCCTCTGTCAGAAGTGGGGTTGGCGAAGATCTCTTCACATTCTGTAGGCTGTCATTTTGTCTTATTGGCAGTGTCCTTTACCTTACAGAAGCTTCAGTTTCCAGAGATCCCATTTATTGATTGTCAATCTCAGTGTCTATGTTGCTGGTGTAATATTCAGGAAATGGTCTTCAGTGCCAATGCATTCAAAGCTACTTCCCAGTTTTTCTTCTAGCAGCTTCAGTTTAACTGGATTTTTGTTGAAGTCTTTGTCTTACATGGACTTGAGTTTTGTGCAGGGAGATAGATATGGATCTATTTGCAAACTTCTGCATGCTATCATCCAGTTATGCCAACACCATTTGTTGAAAAAGCTTTTTTTCCATTGTATATTTTTCTTCTTTGTCAAAAATCATGTGTTCATAGGTTTGTAAACATTCTTTCTGTTGTCAAACCTACATTATGTCAAAAAGTATTATGCAGGCTGGTGAATAGTCTTACCCATTGCTATACTCTGAATATTAACATATTGCCATGCCTGTCAAATTTACATGTAAATGCATAATGGCTATGGAGGTAATCAGCAGTTTATTCATTGGTTATGAGGCTCTGTCACAGGAAGATATTATGCTTGCTACTGTAAATCTAGCCAGAGTTCTTGTCTGGAGAAATTCAGGCTCAAGTGGAAACTACATCTTGTTTATTTTTTGCTAGATGGCCATGTTCCTTTATTGACAGTAAATACACATGATTATATGATTATATCCTTAGATATATGTTGCTCTCAACTTCTTTCAGAGAATCTTCTTTGCTAAGCATAGTGGTTTATCCAAAAACCCATTGCTGTTTATAGTAAACAGTCTAAGTAACCATCAGTCCTAATCTATGCTAAAGTCATCTATATGAACATGCCTCATGTTTAAGACTCAAAAACTTATCCTTGAATAGCGAATGAATCCTTTATAACAACAGAAAAGAAAACTGGGAAAATCCTTGGACTTCTTTATTTGAAAGAGCAGTCTGATTTGTAATATTGTTCACATTATTCAGTAATGAGTTGACACAATACCAGTCATCCAAACAAAATTTTTCTTCACTGTTGAAAAACTATAATTTTCATACAAATTCTTTAGCATAAGGGAAATTCTAAAAAGGTTTTTCAAGTACTGTACTGACAACTTTTTTTGTACACAGCTTAGAGGTATCATTAACCTTCTTTCACCCTATCACGTAAAACAATGAAGATCCTTTGAGCTTTATCAATTCTCAACTTCTATAAGTAAGTAAAAATCAATTCTTCTGGACGTGCACATCTTTGTGAAAATAAGTTTCATACTAATTATGGTTAGCAGTTGTGAAAAGACACTGACATTCTAGATTTTGCTCCTTCCTTGGAGATTCAGATTCTGTGGTCTGGGCTGGTGGAAGGCACTGTCTTCAGTGATCCCTTTAGTTTTGATGCAATAAAAGTAAAGGACACAGTTCAGGAAAACTACTTTCAATCAATTTATTTGTAGTTTGGAGTCGTAGGTTAGATTCTTCCTGATGATAGTGTCATAACTACAGGTAGATGTCAGCTGAGTATTCCATATTGTACATATGGTTACACTAACAAATCTGCAATTTCTAGATATGAGGGAATCTTTTGTTGTTAAACAAAGTAGAACTCTAACAAACATTGCAAACTATTCTGATTCTTGGGGACATTGATATCCATCTTCTAATTTCTTAGATTCTTGCAAAGCTTTCATTGTTTTTGTTTGTCAAAAACAAAAAAAAATCTGAAAGAAAAATATGAAGCACACCCCAGATGTTTTTATAGTTATCACAGAATGTTTTGCAAAAGATTATGTACTTGATATTTTATTGTGGCACTTACCATAAATGGGAGCCCCTGCAGCAAAAAGTTGCTAGAAAAATAGTCATCTCCACATGATAAACAAGAATTTGGTTTCCAGTCTCACACCATAGGCAAAGATAAACTGAAAGTGGCATAGAGGCTTAAACATAAGACCCAATGATACCAAATTACTGTAATAAAATAGGTAAACCTCCATGAAAGTAGTCTGGGCAGGGACTTTTAAAATATCATCCATAAATGTATAGTCTACTATTGAGAAATAAAGAAAATGCTTTCTTCTACAAATAAAGGAGAGAGATAAATCAGTTCAATAGAGTCGGGCGTTGGTGGCGCACGCCTTTAATCCCAGCACTCGGGAGGCAGAGCCAGGCGGATCTCTGTGAGTTCGAGGCCAGCCTGGGCTACCAAGTGAGCTCCAGGAAAGGCGCAAAGCTACACAGAGAAACCCTGTCTCGAAAAACCAAAAAAAAAAAAAATCGGTTCAATAGAGCATCAAGGCTTGATAGGAAATAAGTATAATGTATGATATGGTTTTAATGTAATATATATGATAAACATATATTGTGTAATATATAAAATATTATATGTATATGTTTATGTATAATTGTATAACTCAGTGATTGAATATAGTTAATATCAATACTTTAAATCATCCTTTAGGAAATAGGCAAAGCTCTCATGTAGCCATTCCTCAAAACAAGATACTTGACTAAAACATAACGGAAACACAATCTAACCAGGAAAAATGAATTAGAACCACAATGAAAAGTTATCTTATGTCTATCATCCTGCCTATTATAAAAAGATGAAAAGTAAAATATATAGTAATTATGTGTTATATATATATACATATATATACACATACATACATTTATATATGTAACAACTGTTAAATAAAAAGAATCCATGAATTTGAAAGACTGCAAGGAAGGGATCATGTTCATGGTTTGGTTTGGAAGGTGGAAAGAGCACCTGGTATAATTATGTTATGATCTCAAAAGTAAAATTTATTTACAAAGCAATAGATCACAGTCACCTAGCATAATTCGGCAGACTCCTCTAATACTTAAAAGTAGCAGAAACCAATACATTTTAACTTCTTACTTTTTGCCTTTTGAAATTATATATAATTTGTCATTTCCCCCTTCCTCTCTCCAAATCCTTTCCTATGCCATTCCTTGCACTTTTCAAACCCATGCCCTCTTTTTATTACTTATCAGTACATATATATATATGTATGTATGTATACATATAGTCCTAAATATGACCTGCTCAGTCAGTATGATGTTACATGGATGTACGTTTTCAGGACTGCCCATGTGGTATGTGGTAAGCTGTGCTCCTCCCTGGGAAAGTCTTTTCTCCCATTCTCAGCACTCCTTCTCTGTTTGAAGTCCTTTGTGTGGGACTGAGACCTCCTGTAGTTTCCCCAGTCCACTTGGGCATGTCTCGTGTTATTGGCCTCATTTAGCACATGGTTAGGTAACCACATTGGTGAGATTTTTATGGATGTTGCTTCTGACATTATTAGGAGATATAGTCCCAAGAAAACTTTCTAATCATTCAGATTTTACAATCTCTCTGCCTCTTCTTCCATAATGTTATTAAGCCTTAAAACCAGAGTTGTTTTATGCATGTATCATTTGGGGCTAGCATCCATATATCTGCACTTTAATAAATTGTAGTTTTCAGAAAATGTCCTTTTCTATTGCAAAGAGAAATTTCATCGATAAGGTTTGAGGACTACACTTGTTGGTTTTATTATACCAAATATTTACAGTGTTGTTATGGTATATACTCATTTAGTAAGTTTGTGGTTGTAAGTTCTCCAAGATTCATGATTTTAGTAATCATGTGTAGTTTTCTAGGTTTCTAGTAGAAAACATAATATCCTAAGTGTGCAACAAGACATAAATCCAATGAGAGAGTGGTTGGTTGCAATCAAGGTTCGTGTGCTGCCACTGCACCATTAGAGTTATTGTTTCTTTGTGATCCTTGTTGCACCTCAGAGGCATCACAGTTAAGAAGTATGTTTAGGAACTATGAACCAAAGGCTGAGGGCCCCCCAACTGGATCAGGCCCTCTGAATAGGTGAGACAGTAGATTGGCTTGATCTGTTTGGGAGGCATCTAGGCAGTGGTACCAGGTCCTGGGCTCATTGCATGAGTTGGCTGTTTGAAACGTGGGACTTATGCAGGAATGCTTGGCTCAATCTGGGAGGAGGGGACTGGACCTGCCTGTACTGAGTCTATCAGGTCAATCCCAGTCCTCGGGGGATACCTTGATCTGGAGGAGGTGGGAATGGGGGATGTGCTGGGGGGAAGGGGAGGGGGGCAGGAAGGGAGAGAACAAGGGAATCTGTGGCTATTATGTAGAACTGAATGGTATTGTAAAATAAATACCAAAAAAAAAAAAAAAAAGAAGTATGTTTAGTGGTTTAGCTCTTTTGAAAGCTTGGACAGTACCTTCTACTATCATGAATGTTAGGTTTGGGGAAAGATTCAGAGACTCCTATGTAGCTAGAGTTTTCCTGCCTTGCCCACAGTCAGGACAAATCTCTGTCACACACCAGTCCCACAGCCGCTCAGACCCAACCAAGTAAATACAGAGACTTATATTGCTTACAAACTGTATGGCCGTGGCAGGCTTCTTGCTAACTGTTCTTATAGCTTAAATTAATCCATTTCCATAAATCTATACTTTGCCATATGGCTCGTGGCTTACCGGCATCTTCACATTCTGCTTGTCCTGGCAGCGGCTGGCAGTGACTCCTTCTGCCTTCCTCTTCTTTCTTTTCTCCTCTCTGTTAGTCCCACCTATACTTCCTGCCTAGCCACTCGCCAACCAGTGTTTTATTTATTAACCAATCAGAGCAACACATTTGCCATACAGAACATCCCACAGCACATGAGTCTAAAATGCATGGTATCTGAAGCAATGGGGACATGCTCTAACCTCTGGAGGGTAGGGGACAAGCAAGAACAACAGCAATAACATGCAATGTTGGGAATTCTCTTGGACAAGTCTGAGTAACACCTCAAAAGAGGGCTTCTCATACTTCATATTGTGGTCTTTACTTTTTGACGCTTGGGTGTTGTAGGTGAGGGGTCAGTACAGATATGAAAATACTATTTAAAGTGTATAAATTTACATACTGATTTAAAGTCTGTTGGGTTTTTTTAAGGTAGGTATTTAGCATTGTATTTGCTTTTGACTTTTTCAGACATCTTTATTGTTCTTTTAACTTTATTTCTTGTTCTGTATTTCTCTCCCTCTTCCCAACATATTTAGGGTCCTCCTTTACTCATATCCAGAATTATGTAACTTTCACCCATCTAGTCATCTCTCTATTATAACTTCACGAATGGTCCCATCATAGTTTCCTTTTCACAATTACTGCAGGATATGTAATTCCATTTTAAGATATGGAAATAGAAGCCTCAGATGAAAAAGGCTTTTTTAAAAAAAATGATGCAGTATAGGTGGAAAACATCACCTAAATTATACCTAATAAAATAAATAATTTCAACCAAACTGCACTGGCAATATGACAAAGGGGGAAAAAACAAACAAAAAAATTCAATAATTATACACATATCATTCCTTAAAATATCAAGACTGCTCACAAACTACTGTTTATGAAAATAGTCTAATTCTTGACCAAAATATGCCACAAGAGAAAAAGAAAATAGACACTGTTATCTGCAATTTACATATCTATCAGGTACATTTCCTTTGCTGGGAAATTTGAACACCATCCATGTACTATAGTAAAAACATTGTAGCTGCCTTGCTGCATTATACAACTATCATGATGATGAAAAAAAGAAGTTACCATAGCTACTACAAACAATTAAAGATCCTCCATCATTTCTATTTTTTAAGTCCACTCCATGTTGTGTGAAAAGTCATCTTCACGAATTAGTACATCAAGACCTTGTTCTGGAACCCAGAGTTGAGTCATATCTATAATGAGGAGTGTCAACTACATTGGATCAACTAAGATCCAGTCTTAGAAATGCTATAAGACAATAGGTGTTAGGCAGAGCCTATTTCTCAGAAGACAGTGAGCAAATCTATTGAAGAAAGTTCTGCCATGGATATTGTTTTCTTTAGAAGTTCAAGTTTCCAAAGAACTTGCCAAAGAATATGCTGACCTGTTTGTGCATAGGTGAGTTTCCTGCTCTGTTGTTAAAGGTCATTGCTGAACCCATACAGGCTTGTCTGATAACCATTTTAAAGGTAGAGCTGTTGGTATCTTTGGAAGATTATCAGTTGTTGTGCCCTGTTCTTGTACAATATGGATGGCTGGTGACCACTCAAAATAATGCCTTCTAATATTTCTCTCAGAAACATGATTTGTTTCTGAGATTGGAGGGATGTTAATCTGAGTATTCCATTGTTGCAACAAGTCTCGACCCCACAGGTTCATAGCTATGTTAGCCACATATGGTTTTAATTTTCCTCTCTGTCCTTCTGGACCTATATATTCCATCCATCTTGCACTCTGTTTCACCTGAGATAATGTCCCAATTCCTAACAGTTGAACGTTTACCTCCTGAAGAGGCCAAGGTGGATGCCAAAATTCTGGTGTAATTATGGTAACGTCCGCACCTGTGTCTACCAGACCAGACAACAAAACACCATTTATTTTTATCGTTAATTTTGGTCTCTGTTCATTAATAGAAGTTTGCCAAAAAATTTTCTTTATGTTTTCTCCTGAATTTTCTATTCTCTCTGTTTCATCATCCTGACCAGCATGATTTATTCCAATAGGCATTTGGTTATTTAATCGCTCTGAGCAGCGGTTTCCTCTATGGCTGCAGGAAAGGTTTGAACTGGTTTTGCTATGGGGGCCTGCATGAGGCCCCTCCGGGATTTTCCTGAAAACTTAGGCAAAGGATTACCCTGTCTGTCCTTTGTTGATCTACATTTGTTGGTCCAGTGTTTTCCCTTACCACACCTTCTGCATACTCCAGAAAGAAGGGACATTCTGTTGCCATTGTTCCTTGAAGAAACATTGCTTCTAGGAATGACCTGTTTACAGTCCCTTTTAAAATGTCCTTGCTTTCCACATCCAAAACATCTAACTCTCCTCAAACCTTTTGAAATTGCTTCTCCTACCCACATATCATCATGCTCATGTGCCTCAACATTAATTGTGTCTCTAATCCAATCTTCCAAAGGTGCAGATCTTGCCTTTAATGGCCTGATTATTCTTTTGCATGCTGCATTCGCATTCTCAAATGCCAAAGCTTCAATTATTGCCTTACTAGCTTCTGATTCTGAGACCATTCTCTTTACTGCTGAAGCCAGTCTTTGTAAAAAAAAATCTGTGAAAGATTCTTTTGGGCCTTGCATAAGCTTTGTAAATGACCCAGGTTTTTTCCCTGCTTCCTCAACTCTGTCCCATACATTCAAGGCTGCCATTAGACATAAAATTAGGGTTTGGACATCATATAAACATTGTGTTTGTACTGAAGCATATTGGTCTTCTCCAATAAGCTGATCCTGACATACTTGTATTCATTTATCCCTCCACTGTTTTTCTATGTTTTTAGCTTCATCCTTAAATCATGTAAGAAATTGAAGTCTCTGGCTGGGTTCCAGAACAGCTTGCGCCAGCTCCCTCCAGTCCTGTGGTACAATCCTATTACATGTTGACCTTGTGTACAAACTACTTCACAAATGAGTCTGTCAGATACGATAAGCCTATAGGCTGAAGATGATGCCCCAACACTGTGGAGAAACCTCAGGTGACTGTCCAGGCAGCTGCTTGTTTCTGTCAACTCACAAAATTTTTGGAAATTGCTTGCGTGCACTTCATGCTTTTATTTTTGTTAGCTAATATTATTTCCTTCTTGGGTCTCTGAGGGAGTTGAAGATTAGTTAGTTATAGTTGAAGATTAATTAGGATAGAAAGTGAATTAGATACATTTTGGACTTACCAAAATAGGATAGATAAGGAAATTATTTTCTCTGATTTCTCAAATACAAATGGACTAGACATCGTTTAGGTATTTGTTACTTGTATATATTGTATATAGTTATTGTACTTTTGTATGTAGTTTTTCTTTTGTTAGTTATAACCTTTTGCCTTTTTTCTTTTTATTAAAATAGAAAAGGGGAAATATGGTAGTATTTTATTTGTACTGAAATGTGATTTTAATTGTATGTTAATAAATAAAGTTGCCCTGGGATCAGAGCAATTAGAGCCATAGCAAGAGCGTGGTGGTTAGAAGAGCTAGGTAGATTTTTGTGTGTTCAGGGATACAGCCAGTATTGGAGACATATGCCTTTAAGACCTGGAGGGCGATACTTGCAGGCAGTGATGAGGCAGTCATGTGTTTGGGTTTACAACCAATGAGAAGGCAGAACAGAAAGACTATTTAAAGACAGACAAACAGGAAGTAGCTCTCTCACGGGGAAGCTAGGAGCACTGCAGGAGGTAAGATTGTAGCTCTGAGCTCTGACCTCTCGGCTTTCTCTTTTACATTGGCTCTGTGTTTCTTATTTTAATAAGATGATTGGTTACATCTACAACAAGTCACATATCTCTAAAGAAAATTTTTGGTAAAATCACTTGTATGCTTCAGTTTTAGTAAATGCTATGATTGTTACAGAGGCATTTCAACAATTAATAAGAAATAATGAATGAGACACATATAAAATTATGTAAAATATTTAATAAAGTACAAATATTTTAAACAAAAATTTAAGTACAATTTAAAGCTGACAATCAATACACATGGTTATACAAAGAAATTCTTTTTTTCATTTATCTTACAATACTATTCAGTTCTACATAATAGCCACAGATTCCCTTGTTCTCTCCCTTCCTGCCCCCCTGCCCTTCCCCCCAGCCCACCCCCTATTCCCACCACCTCCAGATCAAGGTCTTCCCCGAAAACTGGGATCGACCTGATAGACTCAGTCCAGACAGGTCCAGTCCCCTCCTCCCAGATTGAGCCAAGCATTCCTGCATAAGTCCCACGTTTCAAACAGCTAACTCATGCAATGAGCCCAGGACCTGGTACCACTGCCTAGATGCCTCCCAAACAGATCAAGCCAATCTACTGTCTCACCTATTCAGAGGGCCTGATCCAGTTGGGGGTCCCTCAGCCTTTTGTTCATAGTTCATGTGTTTCCATTCATTTGGTTATTTGTCCCTGTGCTTTATCCAACCTTGGTTTCAACAATTCAAGCTCATATAGACCCTCCTCTTTCTCACTAATTAGACTCCCAGCGCTCCACCGGGGGCCTAGCCGTGGATGTCTGCATCCAGATTCCTCAGTCCTTGGATGGGGTTTATGGCACAACTATTAGGGTGTTTGGCCATCCCATCACCAGAGTAGGTCAGTTCTGGCTGTCTCTCGACCATTGCCAGCAATCTTTTGTGAGGGTATCTTTGTGGATTTCTGTGGGCCTCTTTAGCTCTGTTTCTTCCTTTTCTCATGTGGTCTTCATTTACTATGGTCTCCTATTCCTTGTTCTCCCTCTCTTTTCTTGATCCAGCTAGGATCTCCCACTCTCTTTCCCTTGACCCTCGCCATTCATTACTCCCACTCATGTCCAGGCTGTTCATGTAGACCTCATCCATTTCTCTGTGTCTTTCTTGGGGTCCCGTTTTCCAGGTAGCCTCACTGGTGATGTGAGTAGCAGTCCAGTCATCCTTGTTCCACATCTAGCATCTTCCTATGAGTGAGTACATACCATATTTGTCTTTCTGAGTCTGGGTTACCTCACTCAGGATGATTTTTTTCTAGATCCATCCATTTGCCTACAAACCTCATGATGTCATTGTTTTTCTCTGCTGAGTAGTATTCCATTGTGTATATGTGCCACAATTTATTTATCCATTCTTCAGTTGAAGGGCATCTAGGTTGTTTCCAGGTTTTGGCTATTACAAACAATGCTGATATGAACATAGATGAGCAAGTGCTCCTGTGGTATGATTGAGCATTTCTTGGGTATATGCCCAGGAGTGGTATAGCTGGATCTTGGGGGAGATTGATTCCCAATTTTCTAAGAAAGTGCCATATTGATTTCCAAAGTGGTTGTACAAGCTTGCATTCCCACCAGCAGTGGAGGAGAGTTCCCCTAGTTCCACATCCTCTCCAGCATAAAGTGTCTTCAGTGTTTTTGATCTTAGCCATTCTGACAGGCGTAAGGTGGTATCTCAGAGTTGTTTTGATTTGCATTTCCCTGATGATTAGGGATTATACAAATAAATTCTATTTTGATAATTTAAATACAAATACTAAACATGTACTTAGTAAATTCAATTTATAAAACATATAGGAATAACTTAAAATCAAATGGTTAATGAATAGTGTAACTTTTGCTTTTTGAAATACTTACTATTTTCCAGTATTTTTGATACTTTATGATTTAATATATTGTGATAATTATTAACTCACATAAATTTGTAGAAAATAATGTGTAGAGCCCATGTGTACTTCTCTGAGCTTCCACTGATTGTACTAGATTATAAATTGGAAGCTGACTCTCATCCCATTCCTATACATGACACAGATTTACTCAGCCATTCATACTTGTGTGTATGTGTTCTACTCCATTCAACTTTATGACACATGGCAGTCCCCTTACCCACCTCAAAGTCAATATGCTACAAATAGTAAAGATCAAACAAAACTTTAAAAGTAGATTTTAAAGCAATGGTAAAAAAAAATCTTAGTCTCTATGCCATAACATCCATTGTATATCCTGCATTCAAGTCTCTACTTGTAGAAGGCTACTGAAAAGTGGGTGTGGCTCTGTCTTATGAAACTTTGGGAAAAATCAAGGAGTCTGAGAAGAAGTAATGGGGTTTGGATTTCATTCAAACACCATACAATAATGTATGCAATTCTCAAAAAATAAAAAATGTTTACTAAAAGAAAAACATCAACAACTAAAAACAGAAAACATGTAGTTCTCAAAGACAGAGTGGGAGAGCAAGGAAAGAGATACTATGACAAATGGAGACATCATGGAAATAAGGAGAAACAGGGTGCTAAGGAAGTTCCCAGGAATACACAAGGATGACCCCACCTTAGACTACTATCAATAGTCTAGGGGGTGCCTGAACTGGCCTACTCCAGTAATCAGATTAGTGAATACCCTAACTGACATCATAGAACCGTCATCCAGTAACTGATGGAAACAGATGCAGAGATCCATGGCTGGGAACAGGCCAAGCTCCAGGAGTCCAGTCAATTTGAGAGAGAAGAGGGATTCTATGAGCAAAGGGACATCGAGATTATGATGGGGGAAACTTACAGAGATGACCAGGTCAAACTAGTGGGAACTCATGAACCATGGACCAACAGCTGTGTCACCGCCCTGGGACTGGACTAGGCTCTCTGCATAGGCAAGACATTTGTTTAGCTTGAACTATTTAGGGGACTCCCTGGCAGTGGGAATGTGTCCATTCTTGGTATTTGAGTAGACTTTTTGGAGCCCAATGCCTATTGTTGTGGTGATATTGTGTTCCCCAAAATATTGTGCAGCCTAATAAACTTATCTGGGGTCAGAGAACAGAACAGCCACTAAATAGGCATAGAAGCCAGAAAATGGTGGCACACACACCTTTCATCCTAACATTCCAAAGGCAGAGATCCATCTGGACTTCTGTGAATTCAATGTCACACTGTAAATAGCCAGGCATGGTGACTCCCGCTATAATCCCAGGAAGTGATGGCAGGAAGCAGAAAGGTATATATATAAGGCATGAAAACCAGGAATTAGGGCCTAGTTAAGCTTTTAGGTTTTTAGCAGCAGTTCAGCTGAGATCCCTTCAGATGAGGACTCAAAGGCTTCCAGTCTGAGGAAACAGGATTAGCTGAGGAATTGGCAAGGTGAGGTTAGCTGTGGCCTGTTCTGCTTCTCTGATCTTCCAGCATTCAATAACTGGCACCGGGTTTGATTTTATTAATAAGACCAATTAAGATTCGTGCTACATATGATGGGACACCTTGTGCAGCTTTGGTGCAGTGGGGAGGGGCTTGGACCTGCCTCAACCGAATGTACCAGGCTCTGCTGACTCCCCATGGGAGGCCTTGCCTTGGAAGAGGTGGGAACGGGGGATTGGTTGGGAGGAAGAAGGGGAGGCAAGAGGAGAGGGAGAAGTGTATCTATGATTGGTATGTAAAATGAATAGGAAATTTCTTAATAATAAAAATGGAAAAAACATGTAGTTCTTAAGCACATAAATATAATATATTAGATTTTTTAGGAGAAGGTCCTGATGAATGCATATTTTCCAAATATTTATAAAATATTTAAAGGGTAAATACATTGTTTTTAAATAAATAAAAAACAAAATAATAACTACTACAAGGAACAATTTTAATAAATGTATAGGCAAAACGCACACATATCAACACCTACAAACGACATCCTACAGCAGCAAGGAAGTCCATGAATAAGTTTCCTTGTGCCTAAACTCCAACAGGATTCCTGAGGTTATATCCTCACTTACTGAGACAGTTCAGGGATATTGTAGCCACATTAGATGGCAGCAATGACATCAGCCACTTAGGCAGTGTCTAACAGCCTGGGCATGACATTCTCAATGGAGTCTTGCTCAAAAGCATCACCCATTACCTATCAAAAATTATGCAAAAGGTATATCTCAAAATTGTTTCAGAAAATCTCTAATAAGTGAATAAATACTTATATTGAATTATTTCAATGTACATTCACTATTTTGTTTGACATATTTTGTCAACACCACAATAAAATAGATAAATTTATGTGAATTAAAATTGTATGCATAGTCAAAATGAATAGACATTCAAAAATATAGATGGTCAAACAATCAGTAGGCAATAATCTCCCCCAACCCCACATGCTTAGTGTCCTCCATCCCACTTTGCTATTTTCACAGTTACATTTCTTGTACTTGGCTATTCACCTCTCTATTGCTTCCCTAACACACCTTCACACAGAGAATGGTCCCATTTTACTTTGATAATTTTTATAGTTGCCCCAGGATATGTACTCAAATCTTGGGATACAGATCAATTTCAAACTGGATGTGGTGACATACAGTAGTATGGGGTAGAAAAACATTGTAACTACATGGCCATTATCAACCACTTATAGAGATCTTGTGACAAAACACACAAGCAGAGAAATTTCATGAATCATTATTACAAAGAAGGAACATACGAATACTAGAGAGAAAGCAACAAAGGAAAAACTATAATTGTAAGTCTTTATATAATTGGCTAATACTATCAAAACACATTTTAAAACTATCAAAATTAGATGAGAAATAATGCATGAAAGTACAGAATTTACAGTACCTCTCACAGGCACAAAACAAAAAAAATATTGAATGTCTAGGTCTAAGATATTAACAAAATTGTTTTGATGTAAAATATGAGTTGAATGAGTTTGTCTTTTTCTAAGGCTCTTGAAATAATAAAGAGGGAGTTCAGGTTTCTGAGCTCATATCACTGACAATACATTCACAAGACTACCATTCAAATAGAGACAAAGACTCTATCACGTAGTACTCTGAATTATGGACAAAGGGAGGTTGAGTGTTGATACAAAAATTCCTTAATGAATGTGTTACATGGATTTATAGTCAATGAATGTCTCCATTAGTTCAATTGCCTGTGGATGATTTGTGAACAAGATGTAGCTCTCAACCATAATTGGTTCAGTCACGTAAATAAGTAAAATTAGGATCCAGTGAATGAAGTAATGCAGAGTGTTTGCCCGGAGTAACAACATCCATTGTTTCCATGAATGCTAGGTGCATGAACATTTTATACAAGTGGGATCCTGGGGTATTTGTCCTTATTGAGTGGCTAATCTCAATCATGATTAGTTCTGGAGTTCTGTCCACACTGTAACATAGAAACTTGCTGGCAAAATATTGAGGGTGTTTGTTACGTGCAATGAGTAAACTGATACAAAAGTCTCATCCAGAATTAGGCATGTATTACCCATGTACAGCACATCTCTGATTGAACTAGTCATCTATGCAGTGCTTAGTAGCATCCCATGACTCATGGCTACAATACCGCATGCCACAGCTGTTAAGAAAAGCAAGATAAGCCCTGCTTCTAAGCTCCTCTCAACTTTGCTTAGATCCATAATGTTTGGGACTTAATTTCTTCTTTTTCCTTATTATATATTTGGTGAGTGTGTGTGTGTGTGTGTGTGTGTGTGTGTGTGTGTGTGTGTGTGTGTCTTTTTGAAGTGGGTGAAACTGTTGCTGTGTGTTTGTCTGCCCACTTGTCTATCTGTGTGTATGACACATGTATGTGAGGTACCTGAACAGCTCAGAAGAGTGTACCAGATCCTCATAGTTGTAACTTCTCGAGCTCGTAAGCCTCCCATCATAGGAGCTAGGAAGTAAAGCTTTGTTTCCTAGAAGTACACCAAGTATGCTTAGCCATTGAACAGTCTTTCTATGCAACTTACTTCTTACCCGTAAAGAGGATGTAAAAAAAGAAGGGAAATAAAACACTAGATATAAATGTGCACAAAATTCTCAGAGTATCCTGTCTCAGTCTCATTAGTTCTGGAAACAAGGCACATGCCAGCAGGCACTATTCTTTCTTTATTCTATGAGATATTATACTGAGCACCAATGTGCATCATAAAGTTTATGCAGCACTTCCATATTCTCAGTAGACAATCTTTCATAATACACAAATATATTGGGGCGGCAAGTAGATTTCTGGTCCTAGAGTCAAGAATAGTTACCCATTACTTAATTGGTTTGTTCCCAATTTCTTGATGGTATAAAATGTAAAACTCATTTCATTTTTCATTCACAATCATTTACTAAAAAGAATAAAGCAAATCTTGGTTCATGCTGAACATGAGCATTAGAATTTTCAAAAATATATTAATTGTATTACTAGCTTGCTACCATTTAAAAGTTGCATACATACTCAAAATTGCCACTAGATGTAGATTTTGGATTTGTTATGCCTTTAATAGTTAGGAGAATGAGACATAAGCAAAACAAATAAATGGTAAAGTTAAACTCAGTAGAGCTGTGATTCATGTAGACAGAGCCTGGATCTGAGGTCTTGCTTCTTGCAACATAATTCTTCCTTCTTGATAAGCTGTTGTAATGTGAATCAAACTGACCCCACAGTCCATTGCAATTGAACTCTTGGTCCCACATGAAAAAATATTTTTAGAGGTTGTATATCTTTGTAAATAGTAGGTAAAAGATGAGAGTAAGTCACTATCTTTGGTTCTTGAGGTTCTGTCTACCCCCCTTTCTGTAATAGCTTTCAGTTTCCTTGACTGTAGAGTATGAAAAGTGTCTATTCCACACCTCGATCACCATCAAAAGAGTAGAACTTTTTGGGGGTACACATAACAAAATTCTATTTATTTATTGAATATAGAATGTTATATAGAAACACCAAAAGCTATAAATTACCCAAATAACACCCACCAAAATTCAATGCTTTTTGTCTCTAGTAGGTCAGAACACCTACTAGAGTGAGAAGACAAACTGGAAACAAATTTGTTTTAGTCAGGACATTGGGAAACCAGAGAAAGACTATCATGGTTTTGCATCCATGATGGGCTGAAATATTTCTAAATCACTCACCATAATTGAATAAGATTTTATTCTTAAAATGTTGCTTTTGTAGTTTCCTGTAACCATGATGTGAAAGCTATTAATAAACCAATGTGAAGCCTTATGATTTGGTGACATTTTGGCATGAGATGAGATGCATATGTTCTAGTATCTCAGAGTAGTTGTCTGACAAGAAAGAAGAAGACGATTAGCAGGATAAGAGAACAAGAAAGAGGGCAATGAATAATCCTATTGGATGGTCTTTTCTCAACTCCAGAGAAACAAGTTCTGACTTCCAAGTCTTTTCTGGGATGTTTGTAAAGGAAATATGCATCAGCAATAAAGGACAATTTACTCTTATTTTCCTCTTGTAGGTGACAAAATGGAGCCCAGAGAAAGTCAATATGTACTCAAAAGTCACACAACCCAAGTTAGTTACTCATCACTGGCTGACCCTTTATAAATTGTGTCACAACATGAGGCCTGAGACAATATGGGCAGTGAGAAGAACTTATATCAAGAGAAAATATTGTATAGTCTCAGTATGTGAACTATGAGATTAAATAATGGAAAAAAAGGTGATGTTTTCAAGGGGATCCTTGAAAAAAAATCCTGTCAACTTCTGCACAATATAGGCACTCCATAAGTGTCCACTGTACAGATATTCCCAAGCTACCTATATTGCAGGTAATAGAGGAGCTAGGAACTTCAGAGGAAATTGTGGAATGTACTGAATTTATATTCCTCAGCAAGCCAAGCAGAGCTACCAGTCTTACAATCTTCAAGTCACCACACCTTTAGTCAGAGAGTATCCACTAGGTTACACATTTTTCCTCTGAATGCTCATCCTACTCCATGTGACAAAATTTTATAAATTTCACTCTTCAGTGTCCACTGTCATGTAGATAAAAAAGAGTATAAGAGGGCTAACTGTAACAGTTCCTCAGAGCCTCTATTCTGTCTCCCTGGTATTTGACATGTAGAGAAGAATTTCGTCTAATGACTAAAATTTAAAAAAAAAAATGTGTAGATTGACATCTAATTGTATTTTGGAGATGCTGGTGCAATGAGATGACCACAAAGAAGAGCAGCAACAGTGGAGAGGAAGCAGCAGAACCTACAAGAGAATCTGTGTGTGCTGCAGAGGGCAGATCCAGAAAAAGTGACACAAGCCTTTTAGAGGAGTCCAGGAAATTGTGATTGGATCCCAGGCATTGGACACTGTGTCATATACATTGTTTGGATATTGGTTTTGCTTTAATCATTGTGACTATGCCCTGGTTCTTCCCCCTTAAAGTAAGAAAATATTTAACTCAATTTTGTTTTTTTTCAGGGGCCCACAGTTGAGAAATTTCAAGGATTTCAAGAAGAGTTTGTATATTTTAAAGGGATTGAACTTTCAATGTGTTTAAATTTCTAAAGACTGTGGGACTTTTAAAGTTATTTATGTTTATAATATGAGGTCTTGTGGGTAAATGAGAAAGGAAAGGTTGTGTCTTAATGCTAATGAATTTGTTGTCAAGAAGATAAAGGATCAATTTTTCTGGCTAGGTTTATATCTACTTGACAAAAGCGAAAATCATCTGAGAGCAGGGAACCTCAAATAAGAAAATGCCTATATAAGATTGGGCTGTAGGCAGAACCATAGAGCATTTTCTTAATTAATGATCTATGAGGGAGGGCCTCTCTGAATATGGTTGTAGTCATCCCTGGACTGCTGGTGATTCTAGTTTATACAAGAAAGACTGAGCAAGACATGAGGAGCAAGCAACCTTCCATGGCCTCTGCATCAGCACCTAGTTCCATGTTTTTGCCCCATTGGATTTCCTGTCCTGCTTCATTTGACAATGAATAATAATATCAAAATATAAACCAAACCCTTTTGTCCTCAAGTTGCTTTGGTCATGGTATTTCATCAAAGCAACAGGAACTCTAAGACAATTGATGTGCTGCTGGCAGTGATTCCAGGAAATGCCAGAAGACATTCTTCTGTTCCTCAGTGGGTACTGTCACACAGTGCTCTGATCCAGAATTATTGTCACCGCATCTACTACCAATTCCAATGAGAGCAGGTGCTCACTCAAGTCCTGAACAGATATCTCACAATCTGTAAACCCACCCCAAGGAGCACAGTAAAGGGCCACAGGAAGTGGCAGGTTTCCACAAATGTAAAGCACTGTGATTCTGCTTCCCTGAGGGGGGCAACAGTGATATCCAGACTCTCGAAACCTAGATCAGAAGAGAAGCCCATACATAAGATATTTTTAAGCCGGGCCGTGGTGGCGCATGCCTTTAATCCCAGCACTCGGGAGGCACAGCCAGGCGGATCTCTGTGAGTTCCAGGCCAGCCTGGGCTACCAAGTGAGTCCCAGGAAAGGCGCAAAGCTACACAGAGAAACCCTGTCTCGAAAAACCAAAAAAAAAAAAAATGTATCTAACCAGCCTGATTTTTTAATCAAAATATGTGTTTTTGGCATTAGAATCCGTTCAGGAATTTAGTGATCAATATTGTATGTCTGATACAACATAGAACCTGGGAGTAAATACAGTCCAGCACTAGGAACAACTATGGGTGTTGCAGCATTGCGTGAGCCTTGTTTAGAGGTGCGGGATCTCTCTCATGTGAATCTTGTTGAACCTCACTGTGAAAACGGAAGTATATTCTGAAGAAAACAGCCATATAATGGCAGATTTTTTTTTATACTAGGCGTGAGTATGCTACTTCCATCAGATGAAATCTCATTCTGTGTGCAAAACAGCCAATGTAAGCCTGGTTTTCCATTGTAGTATAAAAACCTTGGCACAGAATTGGAGGACTGGGAAATAAGTTTTGCCCTCTTTACAGGCCAGGGTCAATACGATGAAATGGGAAGAGTTCCCTTGAGTAATGGAGCTAAAAATTAGAAGAGAAATGTGTGTACACATTTTGGCTACATTTGTGTCCATAAAGTGACCTCCACATACGCTTGGCTTTCCCAGGCATAACTTAAGTTATATAAGCTGTAGCTTCAGAGAAAGAGAATGGGATTTCCGCTGCTGATAGAAAAATCTGGAGAAATCATCCATGGTCTAGATTATGGCTTCTGCAAAGATATTATAAGTACTTCCTGGTTTAAAGAAGAGAACAACTCAAAATTATTTGATACTGTAACACAAAGCTGGGGTTATGACCTCCAAGGGATCAACCACTTGATGGTGCCTGAGTTTACCCACTCTATCCCTGATAGGCTTTGGGCACTTCCTGAGTGAAATCCCAAGACTGGATAGTGCCATGATTTGTGAAATTGCATATATCTGAAAAGTGAAGACATTCAAACTCCTTAAATAATAATACAAAGAGACATGGAATACTAATCAAACCTTAATATTTTAGAGAACACTGCAATGTATTATAAAACAGGCTTTAAAACAAAGATCTACTTGCTTCTGCACCTTAAGGCTGTGCTTATGAGTGTGAAGCATAGAATCTGTAAAAATATTCTTAACTGGACAATGCCATCTATTATTGCTTACTAAAATGATGCAGATTAAACTCAGACCCTTGGCAATGGTCAAATGATCACTAAGGCTCAAACCAAACTAATATTTTTAACAATATTCAGATCATGACCATATTTTCAGTGTTGTATTTTTGGAACAATGTAGAAAGAGTATAAATGTATAAAATATAAGAAACACACTTATTTTTATAGTTGTCATGACAAAAAGAATGTATATGTTGATTTAAGGAAGTTGATGCATTTTTTTCATTTTTATTTGAAGTAGAGACTTACATGATAAAATTTAAGTCTCTAAAGTAACACTGTTTAGAAAAAGTAGGTACAAGACAGAAGGAACACGTGATGCAGCAGATTCTCTGCAAATGACTATTGGACACCTCTGCACATAAAAATTCAAAGCTTATTGTACACCTTTCATGCTGACCATATAACACACTCAAGAAGAATCTGTTTTTTTGTAGGGTCTTGGAGGGCTAGTACTAGTGATAGGTATGCTAAATCCATTGTGAGAGGTCAAACTGGAGGTCCATCCATACTTTCTTCTCAGCCACAGTCCCAATACCTCTTGTCTTTACTGATATAATGCTACAATTGTATAAGGTTGGCTACAGGCCACATGAATCAGATAAACTGTACTCAGGTATGATGATAACATTTTGATAAGATGAAAGGGTAGATTAATGAACCTCTTTTTAAAGAGCAGCACCTTGTTTAGAATTTTACATTGCTATAGATTTTAGTTTATTGATGCAAGTTTAAACTTAATTTTTTATACTGTATACATAATTCTACTCTCATTTGAAGTATTATGTTTATGTAACTCATTTAGATTGTGATGGATAATTAAAAAATACAGATTAATAATTAGTCTTCTATGATAGTCAAACTTATAATCATGTTAAGTTTTCTAGGTATACATAGATATAATTCAATTAGTTAGGTAATCTTCAAACACTTCAAAGCCCTACAGAATATGGCATTTAAAATGTTTTAAAACTTTAAAATTTCTGGACAATGAGACACATTTTCTCCTGGCAGCAGTAATTTACTTCATAGAGAAAGATGGACATTGAAGACACTCCATATGGAATTTATCTTCTTCTTGGCCAAAATAGTCATTTGGGCAAGAAACTGTTCTCACTTGGACTGATTGACAAAATGTTGTGTTGACTGGACATGCAGGACCCATGGGAAGGTAACCACTGAACTTTGCAAGGCAAAATGGTCCTTCAGGTTCCTGCTTCACAGAGAAAAATGCTACACATTCTACAGGACACAGAGAGAGGTGACTGAGAGACTCTAGGCCTGTGGCCTGAAGACAGATGCCCCAACTTTACAGAAGAACTTTGGATAACTGTTCAGGTTGCCAGCTGTCTCTGTCTACTCTCACAAGACTCCCAAAAGTTGCTTATGTCCTTCTCTCTTTCCTCAGGTAATATTATATCCTTCTGAGGTCTTTGATGTAGTTGAAGACTAGATAGTTTTAACTTCCTTAGTCATGATAAAAGATAAGTTAGATATGAAACCTTAGTCTCACAAATATAGTATAGATAGGATATCTTCTTTAATGTTGCCAAATACAAATAGACTAGATATTATAAATAGACTAGATATTGTAACTGTAATTCTTGATAATTGTTTTGTTATATGTAATTTTCTATGATAAATTTAAAACCTTCCTTTTTGAAAAAAAAGAGCAAGTGCTCTGGATATCACTCTGTATGCTGTGAATGTGTTGCTCTGATTTGGTTAATAAATAGAACACTGATTGGCCAGTAGCCAGGCAGGAAGTATAGTAGAGGTGAGATAAGCAGAGAGAAAAATTCTGGGAACAGGAAGACTGAGTAAGGAATTGCCAGCCAGATACATAGGAAGCAGGATGTAAAAATACCAGTAAGTCACAAGCCATGTGGCAATTTATAGATTAATAGAAATGGGTTAATTTAAGATATAAGAACTAAATAGCAAGAAGCCTGTTGTAGCCATACAGTTTATAAGTAATATAAGTCTCTGTGTGTTTACTTGGGTCTAAGTGGCTGCAGGAGCCGGGTGGACACAGGAAAACTTCAGCTATACCATTTTCTGAAAAGTCATATGATATGCTATTAATAAAAGATGGATTATATGTTGTGTGTCCTACAAACATTTAAAAGATACCATAGGAAATAGGATATGACAAATGACCAAACATGACAAGACATAAAAAAAACATACATTTATTTTCTTTCTGAAATTTATATGACTTTCATGACCCTTGGTTTGTGTCCTATTTGTCTGTACTCTACCTAGGTTTGAGGTAGGCATTGTTGACTTTCCAAGGTGAAGATTCATAAGAGATAGTTTTATTCAGAGCAGAGAGAGCACAGGTAATGATTAGGGTGAGCCCAAGGACCTTGATGAAGGAGAATGAACTCAAACCATTTTTAACTTAAACTAATTATTATTCATTTGATATGTGCACATGTGTTTCTTTGCATGTATAGCTGACAGGAGATTGACAATCCATCCAGTGAAATGCCTAGTTGGACCATAGCCATGGGCACATGAGGAATTAATTTTTTAAACTATTTGTAGTTAGGGTGTCATGAGACTTGTTTGGTATACTGGGCTTATCTCTCATAAGGTAACTATTTGAGTTTGCTGGACACATTTACACCAGATGCCTATGAAATTTTGACCATAAAATATGCATGTAATTGGATGATACCAGGGTTTGTCTCAGGACTGAGACAGAGCCTCACTAACCAAGAAATATGCTCCTGGTCTAAGTGTAATACAGCCATATACTAACTACACTGGGCTGCTTTTGCACTCTGTAGGCATTCCTGAGCATTTTTTAAAATAGGCTGCAATAGTTCATTATGTTTCAGTCTTTACCTTCCATTCCAGGACAATCCTCATGCAAAAAAAATTGCTTTATTCTCATTTTAAATTACATCTAAAGTCTAGCACAGAGTCTGTGTTTCACATTAACAACAGATAGATCAATGTTTTGTTATCATCAGTAGACTTTGGCACTAGGAACTATTGGCAGTTATGACACTTAATAGTTGTATGACCTTGAGAGAGTTACTTATAGTATTTCTGTACCTTAGTTAATCCTTTATAAAATGCAAAGGGTAATGTTTACGGCATTCTATGATGTAGAAACATATGAAGATGAATTGTACTGTGTTTTGCTTAAACTGTATTCTATACATTCTCTGAGGACTCATAAAAATTGTAATTTTTTAATAAATAAATATTTTAAATATGAAAAATTATATTCACAAATTATTTGCTCAGGCCTACAATTTAATTTGAATATATACATTCCAAACTTCTCTACCAAACAGGTCAAAATACTATCTCCTCATAACCCTGTAGCCTCTGAACTAGAGCCCTCTTCTTACTATGTCCCAATGACTTGATTTGGTACTTCTCATGCATTCAGGAAAGATGAGTGCTCCTTTGGAGCAAAAGGTACCATAATTCTTCTTCCAGGCATGCACTCAAAAGAACCTAGGGTAGACCCTGAAGAGATATTTGTAACTTTGTATCCAGAGTAACATTATGAACAATAGAAAAAATATGCAATGATTGATATTAATCAGTAGATAAAAATATAAATATACTGTAATATGCATGCAATGGAGTGCTCTTTAAGAGGAATATACTGACAAATGATAAAACATTAAAGAACAATATAGAAATTATGCAGAGTAACAATAAATACCAATTGACTAAATGAAAAATTGCATGTTCTAAGAATGCAATATGAGCCGGGCAATGGTGGCACTCTCCCTTTATCCCAGCACTCAGAAAGCAGAGGCAGACAGACGTAGGTTTGAGCCCCATGCTTGATAATTGTTTTGTTATATGTAGTTTTACTATGTTAAAGTTAAAATCTTCCTTTTTGAAAAAACAGAAAAGGGGAAGTGCCATGGGATGTCCTGACGTTGTAATATATGTTGCTATGATTGATTGATTGATAAACAAAACGCTAATTGGCCAGTAGCCAGGTAGGATGTATATGATAGGCTGGACAAGCAGAGAAAAGAATTCTGGGAAGAGAAAGGCTGAGTGAGTAGATGCCAGCCTGCCATCCAGGGAGCAGCATGTAAAGGCAGCAGGTAAGCCATGGAACACATTGCGACATATAGATTAGATTAACAGAAATGGCCTGAGTTTAAGTGTATGAGCTAGACAGTGGAAGGCCTGAGCTAATGGCCAAGCAGTTAAATTAATATGATCTTTTGAGTGATTATTTTGTAAGGGGTTGTGGGGTCCATGGGGCTGGGCAGGACTGGAGACAACTCCAGCCACAGACAGATCTGTACAAGGCCAGCCTGGTCTATAGAGCAATTTCCATGACGCAGACAACAAAGATATACAGAGAAACCCTGTCTCAAAAAAATCAATACAATATGACATCCTTAAAACAATCAAAATAACAGAAAAAAATAGAATGGTGCTGCTATATGAAAGTTGAAGACTTACCTAGTGTTAGAAAAAAGTTGAGTTCTATGATACCGAACTGCTTATGGAATTGTATGATAGTGCTGCTTGAAAAAACATAAATATTTCTGGTGTATATAAACCACATTCGAAAATTTTCACCAAAGTAGTGTCTATATTCACTTGACTACAGCCAAATATATGAAAAACCAACAATATTTGACAAGTGAAGGAGAGATAACAGTCATTCCACTGGATTAGGGGAAAGCATATGGCCTCCAACACTGGTTTCATTGAGTAATGCAGCTTAGGAAGGACCTCCTTCATATTCAATAATGGGAAAGCACCAAATGAGAAGTCCTTGCATAGCTTCCAAATCTGCAAAACCAGTATGTGCTCAAACAGTTTTGGGTCCTCTGAAGTTGTCTATGAATGTCCTAGGAAGGATTACTGGTCAAGCCAAAGAGCACTGATTTTCAATTGGAATCCTAGAGTCACTGTGGTTGCTTGTGGAGTATGGTCAACATGGCATAGACACTTCCTCCTGCATTCTCAATTTTATGAACCACCAAATACTGCCTTCTCCAACAGCTTCCACTTTCCTACAGAACCATGTTTGCAAATATAAGATAGAAAGCAAATTAGATCCCCCAACACTCTCAATGCCTCTTTCACCACTAAAACCAATGAGTAGATGGCATCTCACACCAACAAAATATTTGCTCCAAATCACACACAAAACACAAGATTTGAACATGAATTTTATTTTTAAAAGCTAGGCAGAATATAAGTAGCTTTAAAAGAAGCGAGGATGTTCAGAGCTTGGACAAAGGTAAAAGGTGAAGACCATGCCTGGTTGCATCACAGCTGGTGATATGCATCACATACAGTTGTGCTGGTGTGTGATTCATTTCAGGCAGGACCAGCAGCTACTTCTGTTATTTTCTATGGGAGGCTGACAGAGAACCCACTGCCCCAATTGATGACCAATTACAGGCTAAAATTTGTCACAATAAGATGTCTCATAACCTGAAACATAAAGTACAAAGACAAATTTGTGATCCTGGATAGAAGGTAGACTATTCCTGGAAATGAAGAGAAGTACTAATGAGATAGCATGAACTGGAGATACAATTAACTTCATAGTCACTCAAGTTAGATCAGAAGACAAATCCAGACTTGGCTGTTAGGGAAAGTTACCACATAAATTCAGTTTTTATTTTATTACATTTCCATGTCGTCATTGCCTACCCAAGAGCATGTTGAACAATTAAATTTACTTCTTTTACATTAACAATATTTCATAAATAGCCAGTCAAGTATTTGAGTTTTATCTTTTTTTAATTTATTTTTTATTTTACACCATTCAGTTCCACATAATAGCCACAGATTCCCATTCTCTCCCCCCACGCCCCCCTCCCCCTCCCCCAGCCACCCCCCCCATTCCCACCTCCTCCAGATCAAGGTCTCCCCCGAGGACCGGGATCGACCTGCCTGGATTGAGTTTTATCTTAAAAAAAAAAAAACTCAGTACATACTGCTCATCAGAGAGAATATGGATACAGGTGTGCATTGGACACTGTTGAAGTCTTTCTGGTAGAATGCCCCAAAGGGGCATGGATATACTCTAATGACAATCCTTAAAGGGTTAAAGATTTGAAAACTGAGTATGACTAAAGTTTCTGTGGACTTTTATGCCTGGAAGACTGAGTAGACCTGGAATATCCCACCCCACCCACAAGGTAGGCCTAGTTCACATTAAGTGTATAATATTCATTATTGGAATCAAGGGGTTTGGAAAGCGCAGAAACTGTCTCACATCTGGGAAAGGTCCAACAGATAAAATGGAAACATTCTCTCTGGGAACTGGGGGTGGAAATGTCAAAACTACCTTTGGTTGATGAAGGGCATTATACACCAATACTTCTACTACTTACAAGGACAGTGGACATTGAGAGCTTTCTTTAAGGTAGAGGTCAGAGGGAAACTTCCCTGGTTACAGAAAGAACCAGTGAAGTCATCCATGTTCAGGGGCCAGACTACAGCACCTCCTAAGTTATTGTCCTTGAGCCACTGAGGCTGTTTAAACAGAGGATATGAGTTACTTGATCCCTGTGAGTCATAAATGAGATCTCTGCACATCTAATGGACTAAATTTACCTTAATCTGGAAGCTCTTGACATTATCATAGCCAACCCATTCCGTGTTCCTAAAAGCATAGGGCACTTCCTGAGGGGCATTCCATTTCTCAGTGGCTCCTTGATTCAAGAAGTTGCAAATCTTTAAATATTGGAGAGATTCAAATATTTAAGCATTAATACCAAAAAAGAAAAATAGCATACACTTTCTTTGTAGTGAGTAGCTATTCCAGCTTTGACCTGGATATACTACCCCCATTGAGGCTTCAGTAATTGTCATGCCTACAAGGCGGGGCCAAGACAGGAGCCCTTAAGACCTGAGATCCGGATGTGCCAACTCTCTTGCTTCCTGGATCCTGGAGGTAGACCGAGCAGAGTTTTCCAGAGAACAGAGCTGGACTGTGCTACACCTTTCCTGGACCCTGTAACCTATCCCTTTGCTTGTAAGTTACCCCACAAAATAAACCTCACTTTTAACTACATGGTCTTAGTAGCAGAATCAAGGGTATGATTTAGATTTTCAACCTGTAGTCAGTGACCCTGATGTTGGTCATATATCAGATATTTACATCATTATTCATAACAGTAGCAAAATTACATTTATGATGTAGCAACAAAATAATTTTTTAGTTGGGGGTCACCACACATGAGGAATTATGTGAAAGGATCACAGCATTAGGAAGGTTAAGTACCACTGATCTATCATATAAGGAATCATATATATTCTAAAATATTGTCTATTAACTATTAATTAAAAATAATAAAAATAAATCATTTGGAATGGTCATTCTGCTTGAGTCAAGTAGGTACTACACATAATAAGCATTCATTTTCAGTAGGTTTCAGTGCCAAGATTAAAGAACTTGGCCTGCAGTTCATTGACCACTCTACAACAATCTACTGACCTCATAGTAGGCCCATAATCCTTTTTCATATGTGTGCTTCTCTGTTTGTCCAGCACTAATGGTATAGGCACCGATTCCATTGTCAGAGGGATCACTCAGAGTGAAGGTTTGTCCATACGTGGGGAATCCAACAATGAGCTTCTTAGGATCAGCCCTATGGTTCTTCCAGTAGGTCATGATGTAGTCCTGCAGTAGCAGAAGGTAGTAATTGAATCAAAGCAGCTGGTGATCTGTGCTTACTTAGGTTAGTTTCAACTCTGAGAGCTCAAATTGTGTGACCTTAATGAAAAATTAATTAGATCTGTTTTTACAAATATATTGCTGACTTAGATTTCAGATCTGCTAAGTAGCTTAAGAAGACTGCATAAGCTCAGCTAATGTTCATTTTGTGATTGAATCTCCCAAGGTATTAGACATTTCTCATTTTCATTTGAAGTTGTCCAGGGTCTTACCACATTGAGGTAGGCACTAATGCCATGGTCAGAAGGACCTTCATAGAGGGGACTGTTTTCTCCAGTGTAGCCATCCTTGGAGCTATGGAGATCATATGTCATGACCTGAATGTAGTCAAGGGACCTGAATCATTCTTTTTTTTTTTTTTTTGGTCAAATTTCTTAAAGCTCCACATTGTATAGATCCCCAATCCAATGAGATTTTAAACTTCCTGCCTTGGCTACTCCCATTTTCCAATTTCATTTTATCTATAATGAAATGTTCTAGAAAATTCTGCTTTGAAAGTTACATTCTTCTACTCAAGTAAAAAATTAATCTAGGGCTATACAAAACACAAAACACACACAGAGGGGAGAATTGAAAGTGTTTTGGGTTATATGGTAAATATTTTTCATTGCAGAGTACAGATTTGGGGGAGGAGAGTGAAGAGTGGATTAGAAAAAAATTAAGATTT
The DNA here is from genome assembly GCF_049852395.1 of Peromyscus maniculatus bairdii. NCBI lineage: Eukaryota > Metazoa > Chordata > Mammalia > Rodentia > Cricetidae > Peromyscus > Peromyscus maniculatus. The sequence continues at coordinate 86,672,300 of NC_134857.1, read as the reverse complement.
TAGAAATCTGCCAACCTACAAACTTGTAAGCTGACTAAAATAAAACACACAAAAAGGAGTTTGAGCAAAAGTACCAAGCATGAATAGAAAATACTCTTCAAAAAGCCCTAGTTTAGAGCCGGGCAGTGGTGGCGCACACCTTTAATCCCAGCACTCGGGAGGCAGAGCCAGGCGGATCTCTGCGAGTTCGAGGCCAGCCTGGGCTACCACGTGAGTTCCAGGAAAGACACAAAGCTACACAGAGAAACCCTGTCTCAAAAAAAAAAAAAAGCCCTAGCCCCAACTTCCCTTCTGGACCAGAGGTGAGTATCCGGATCCAACTCGGACTCCATCCCTGTGCACCAGCCACTCCAGGAAGACCTGCCCAACTTGGCCACAGGTTCTGGCCACCGGGCGGGTCCCCTTCTAGCCCCACTGGGAGGGATCCCCTTTTCCAAGCCCCCCGGCAGCGCCTGCAATCCCCGCGCCCTGCCCCCACGCCCATCTGCCCAAGACCCCAGCCACTTCCTGAGACTTAGAGACCAGCCCCCAGCTCCCATCCTGCCCCCGACTTCCCTTCTGGACCAGAGGTGAGTATCCGGGTCCAGAGTTGGACAAGAGAACTCCCGTTTGGACAAGAGAGAGAGACTTCCTGAATCTGTCAGCTCTTTCTGAAACAAGTACACTGATAAGACCAAGAAGGAACCACAAGGAGATGGGCAGAAGTACATACAACAAAATGAAGAGCAATACAGCATCACCAGAACCTAGCCCGCCTCCAACATCTAGACCTGAACATCAAAAATTGGAAGAAGCAGAAGAAAGTAGCCTTATGAGTAACATCATGAAGAAGGTAGAGGCTTGTATAGAGGAAAAGACAAGAAAATTGGAAGAACGCTGTAAACAACTAGAGGAAAGGGCAAACAAATTAGAAGAAAACAATAAAGCCCTGCAAGAAAACAATAAAGTCCTGGAAGAAAACAATAAAGTCCTGCAAGAAAACAATAAAGTACTGGAAGAAAACAATAAAGCACTGAAAGAAAATCATGAAAAAGCAATGAAACAAACAAAGGAAACAGTCCAAGAACTGAAAAGGGAAATTGAAAAAATGAAGAAGACACAAACAGAGGGAATGCTGGAAATAAAAAACCTGAGTAAAAGATCGGGAACTTCAGATGCAAGTATAACCAACAGAATGCAAGAGATGGAAGAGAGGATTTCTGGCATTGAAGATACAGTAGAAGAAATAGTTTCATCAGTCGAAGGAAACACTAAAGCCAACAAAGTCATGAACCAAAATGTCCAAGAAATTTGGGACACCATGAAAAGGCCAAACCTACGAATTATAGGGATAGAAGAAGGTGAAGAATACCAACTCAAAGGCACAGAAAATATATTCAACAAAATTATAGAAGAAAACTTTCCCAACTTAAAGAAGAAAATGCCTATGAAGATACAAGGAGCCTATAGAACACCAAACAGACTAGACCCCCCCAAAAAGTCCCCTCGACACATAATAATTAAACAACTAAATGTACAGAATAAAGAAAGAATATTAAGAGCAGCCAAGGAAAAAGGCCAAGTGACCTATAAAGGTAAACCCATCAAAATAACACCCGATTTCTCAATGGAGACTTTGAAAGCCAGAAGGACCTGGACAGATCTAATGCAGACACTAAGAGACCATGGATGTCAGCCCAGACTAATATATCCAGCAAAACTTTCAATCATCATAGACGGAAGGAACAAGACATACAAAGACAAAGCCAGATTTAAACAATACCTATCCACAAACCCAGCCCTACAGAAAGCACTAGAAGGAAAATTCCAACCGAAGGAAGTCAGATACACACTCGAAAACACAGGCAATAGATAAAGCCACAACAGTAAACCCCAAAGAAGAGAAGTACACACACACTACCACCAAAAAAAACAGTGATGAAGAATCACTGGTCATTAATATCCCTTAATATCAACGGACTTAATTCACCTATAAAAAGACATAGACTTACAGAATGGATACGAAAGCAGGACCCATCTTTCTGCTGCATACAAGAAACACATCTCAAATTCAAAGACAGACACTACCTAAGAATAAAAGGCTGGGAAAAGACTTTCCAATCAAATGGTCTTAAGAAACAAGCAGGGGTAGCCATCCTGATATCCAACAAAATAGACTTCAAACTAAAATCAATCAAAAGAGATCAAGAAGGACATTACATCCTCATCACAGGAAAGATCCACCAAGATGAAGTTTCAATTCTGAACATTTATGCCCCAAACACAAGGGCACCCACATATGTAAAAGAAACATTACTAAAGCTTAAACCACATATAAAACCCCACACATTAATAGTGGGAGATCTCAACACCCCACTTTCACCACTGGACAGATCTCCCAAATCAAAACTTAACAGAGAAATAAAGGATGTAACTGATGTCATGACCCAATTGGACCTAATAGATATCTACAATACATTCCATCCTAACAAGAAAGAATATACCTTCTTCTCAGCACCCAATGGAACTTTCTCTAAAATCGACCACATACTTGGCCACAAAGCAAATCTCAACAGATACAAAACAATTACAATAACCTCCTGTGTTCTATCAGACCACCATGGTTTAAAGTTAGATTTCAACAACAACAAAAACTACAAAAAACCTACAATCTCATGAAAACTGAATAATGCTCAACTGAATCACCAATGGGTTAAGGAAGAAATAAAGAAAGAAATTATAGACTTCCTAGAGATCAATGAAAATGAAGACACCACATACCCAAACTTATGGGACACTATGAAAGCAGTGTTAAGAGGGAAATTCATATCACTAAATGCCCAGATAAAGAAGTTGGAGAAATCCCACACTAGTGACTTAACAGCACATCTGAAAGCTCTAGAACAAGAAGAAGCAAAGTCTCCCAGGAAGAATAGACGCCAGGAAATTATCAAAGTGAGAGGTGAAGTTAATAAATTAGAAACTAAGAGAATAATACAAAAAATTAATGAAACAAAGAGTTGGTTCTTTGAGAAAATCAACAAGATAAACAAGTCCTTATCCAAACTAACCAAAAGACAGAGAGAGAGAATCCAAATCAACAAAATCAGAAATGAAAAGGGGGACATAACAACAGACATTGAGGAAATCCAGAGAATTATAAGGTCATATTTCAAAAGCCTCTACTCCACAAAACTAGAAAACCTAAAAGAAATGGACATTTTTCTGGATAGGTACCACATACCTAAGTTAAATCAAGACCAGATAAACTATTTAAATAGTCCAATAACCCCTAAGGAAATAGAAACAGTCATTAAAAGTCTCCCAACCAAAAAAAAAGCCCAGGTCCAGATGGTTTCAGCACAGAATTCTACCAGATCTTCAAAGAAGAGTTAATACCAATACTCTCTAAATTGTTCCACATAATAGAAACAGAAGGAACATTACCAAACTCCTTCTATGAGGCTACAATTACCCTGATTCCTAAACCAACCAAGGATGCAACAAAGAAAGAGAACTACAGACCGATCTCCCTCATGAACATTGATGCAAAAATACTCAATAAAATACTGACAAACAGACTCCAAGAACACATCAGAACAATTATCCACCATGATCAAGTAGGCTTCATCCCAGGGATGCAAAGGTGGTTCAACATACGAAAGTCCATCAATGTAATACACCATATAAACAAACTCAAAGAAAAACACCACATGATCATCTCACTAGATGCAGAAAAGTCATTTGAAATAATCCAACACCCCTTCATGATAAAGGTCTTGGAGCAATTAGGAATACAGGGAACATACCAAAACATAATAAAGGCAATTTACAGCAAGCCAACAGCCAACATCAAATTAAATGGAGAGAAACTCAAAGCAATTCCCCTAAAATCAGGAACGAGGCAAGGCTGTCTGCTCTTCCCATACTTATTCAATATCGTACTTGAAGTTCTAGCCAGAGCAATAAGACAACATAAGGAGATTAAGGGGATACAAATTGGAAAGGAAGAAGCCAAGCTTTCCCTATTTGCAGATGACATGATAGTATACTTGAGTGACCCCAAAGATTCCACCCAGGAATTGATAAAGCTTATAAACACCTTCAGCAACATAGCAGGATACAAGATCAACTCAAAAAAATCAGTAGCCCTCCTATACACAATGGACAAAGAAGCTGAGAAGGCAATTAGAGATACATCACCCTTTACAATAGCCAAAAATGACATAAAATACCTTGGGGTAACACTAACCAAGTAAGTGAAGGACCTATATGACAAGAACTTTAAGTCCCTGAAAAAAGAAATTAAAGAAGATGTCAGAAAATGGAAAGATCTCCCATGCTCATGGATAGGCAGGGTTAACATAGTAAAAATGGCAATCTTACCAAAAACAATTTACAGATTCAATGCAATCCCCGTCAAAATACCAACACAATTCTTCACAGATCTGGAAAGAATAATACTCAACTTCATATGGAAAAACAAAAAACCCAGGATAGCTAAAAGAAACCTGTACAATAAAACAACTTCTGGAGGCATCACAATCCCTGACTTCAAGCTCTACTATAGAGCTACAGTAATAAAAACAGCTTGGTATTGGCATAAAAACTGACATGTGGACCAATGGATTTGAATTGAAGACCCTGACATTAACCCACACACCTATGGACATATAATTTTTGACATAGAAGCCAAAAGTGTACAATGGAAAAAAGAAAGCATCTTCAGCAAATGGTGCTGGCATACCTGGATATCAACGTGTAGAAGGCTGCAAATAGATCCATATCTGTCACCGTGCACAAAACTTAAGTCCAAGTGGATCAAAGACCTCAACATAAATCCAGCTACTCTGAACCTGCTAGAAGAGAAAGTAGGAAGTAGTCTTGAACGCATTGGCATAGGAGATCACTTCCTAAATATAACACCAGTAGCGCAGACACTGAGACAAACAATCAATGGGACCTCTTGAAACTGAGAAGCTTTTGTAGAGCAAAGGATACGGTCAACAAGGCAAAGCGACAGCCTCCAGAAAGGGAAAAGATCTTCACCAACCCCACATGTGATAGAGGACTGATATCCAGAATATATAAGGAACTCAAGAAATTAGACATCAAAATGACCAACAGTCCAATTGAGAAATGGGCTTTAGAATTAAACAGAGAATTCTCAACAGAGGAAACCCAAATGGCTGAAAGACATTTAAGGAATTGCTCAACATCCCTAGTCATCAGGGAAATGCAAATCAAAACAACTCTGAGATACCACCTTACTCCTGTCAGAATGGCTAAGGTCAAAAACACTGAAGACACTTTATGCTGGAGAGGATGTGGAACTAGGGGAACTCTCCTCCACTGCTGGTGGGAATGCAAGCTTGTACAACCACTTTGGAAATCAATATGGCGCTTTCTTAGAAAATTGGGAATCAATCTCCCCCAAGATCTAGCTATACCACTCTTGGGCATATACCCAAGAAATGCTCAATCATACCACAAGAGCACTTGCTCAGCTATGTTCATATTAGCATTGTTTGTAATAGCCAAAACCTGGAAACAACCTAGATGCCCTTCAACTGAAGAATGGATAAATAAATTGTGGCACATATACACAATGGAATACTACTCAGCAGAGAAAAACAATGACATCATGAGGTTTGCAGGCAAATGGATGGATCTAGAAAAAATCATCCCGAGTGAGGTAACCCATACTCAGAAAGACAAATATGGTATGTACTCACTCATAGGAAGATGCTAGATGTGGAACAAGGATGACTGGACTGCTACTCACATCTCCAGTGAGGCTACCTGGAAAACTGGACCCCAAAAAAAGACACGGAGAAATGGACGAGATCTACATGAACAGCCTGGTCATGAGTGGGAACAATGAAGGGCGACGGTCGAGGGAAAGAGAGTGGGAGATCCCAGCTGGATCAAGAAAAGAGAGGGAGAACAAGGAATAGGAGACCATGGTAAATGAAGACCACATGAGAAGAGGAGGAAGCAGAGAGCTAGGGAGGCCCACGGAGATCCACAAAGATACCCCCGCAAAAGACTCCTGGCAATGGCCGATAGACGGCAGGAACTGACCTACTCTGGTGATGGGATGGCCAGACACCCTGATAGTTGTGCCATAAACCCCATCCAAGGACTGAGGAATCTGAAGGCAGACATCCACGGCTGGGCCCCTGGTGGAGCACTGGGAGTCTATTTAGTGAGAAAGAAGAGGGATTTTATGAGCGAGAATTGTTGAAGCCAAGTTTGAATAAAGCACAGGGACAAATAACCAAATGAATGGAAGCACAGGATCTATGAACCAAAGGCTGAGGGGCCCCCAACTGGATCAGGCCCCCTGAATGGGTGAGACAGTCATTTGGCTTGATCTGTTTGGGAGGCAGCTGTGCGTTGGTGCCGGGTCCTGGGCTCATTGCATGAATTGGCTGTTTGAATCCTGGGACTTATGCAGGGATACTTGGCTCGGTCTGGGAGGGGGGGAATGGACCTGCCTGGACTGAGTCTACCAGGTCGATCCCGGTCCTCGGGGGAGACCTTGATCTGGAGGAGGTGGGAATGGGGGGTGGGGTGAGGGGAGGGTGAGGGGGGCGAGAAGGGGACAACAGGGTAATCTTTGGCTATTAGGTTGAACTGAATGGTGTTGTAAAATAAAAAAAAAGCCCTAGTTTATCAAATGAATGTGTCCATGTGATATATAGAAGACCTCTCTACAAGTTATTAATCAGGTAGACATTAGAGACATCTAAAACAACCCACCATGTTGCCATTTGTCTTTGATGTTCAGTTGAACAGAATGATAATACCTGATTGTTGAATGGGACACACATTCACTCAAGACATAGCAGAATAAGCCTGAAAATGACAATGAAAAGTGTTTTCCTGTTAGCAAGCCTACATCATGTAAAAAAAAAATTATGTAATCTGGTAGGGGAGAAAATACAACAGTCTTACTGAGTGCTAGACTTTGCATATTACAAAATTTCCCTGATTAGCAATGATGCATTAAAGACATAATGGTTATGGAAATAATAACTATATACTGATTTATAAAATGTCTGGTAAAGGGATGGATCTCATGCCTGCTACTGTAAAGTTGGACAAAAGTACAATCCCAGTGAGCTCACAGAACCTAGAAAGAATCAAACTTGTTGTTTTCCTTTATGTTCATGCTGTTAGACTATATTTTAAATATTTATGTTTATATCCACAGTGTTCTTAAAGTCTTTCAGAGAATTTGCTCTTTTTAGTAGATAGTGGTTAACGTAGATACTCATTATTGTTTAAAGTACAGAACCCAAGTAACTGAATCCTCAACTGTGGATCAGACATGTATATCACAACCAATCAACTCAAAGGCTCAATTATGTCATAGAAGAGCCAGTGCAAAGATATTATGTGCTGGTGGTTACTTGGGAGGAAGACTGTGAAATGCTGATATCTAGACGAGGTTTGGCTGTTGCACACATTAACTCACAGTGGCTGTAGTTACCTGCACATGACCCACAAATATTAAGTCAGCCAAAATTAAAACAGTACTCAAACTTGGGGAAGAAGCTACTGATGATTAAAGGCTGCTGAGAAAAACAAATTCAAACTCCATGGGGAATATTGCCACAATTATGTGTGTGTAAAACTATGGATAACCCCACAACCATGCACATATAGGCAAAACTAATTGGATTACAGTGACTTTAAGGTCATAAACAACTCAAAACAAGAAATATGAATTCAATGGGATAAAGGGTGTAATGAATGAAGAAAATTTGAAGAGAGGCAATGGTGAATAAATTTAATCAAAATACAATACAGAAATGTATGAAATATTTAAAGAATAAATAAAAATCTTACTTATAAATTCAAATTCAGTTCATTCTGGGTGCTGTTTTTCTTGTCAATGTAAACAAAACATTCCCTTTATAAGGCCTATATTCAGAATGGTAGACCAGCAAGAAAGATCAGGAATAAGTGTGTTCTGTGTAAATACTAACAGAAATTGTGAATATGAATCCTCACTCACTGTGACAGTTCAGGAATCTTGTATTCATGCTCAATGATGGAGATGATACCAGATACTGTGGCAGTGATTAACAGCCTGGTCTTGTGTTTCTCTAAGGATTCTTTCTCAAAAGCTTCACGCATTTCCTAAAAAAATTGTTTGTTGTTATTTCAAGCTTATTTCTGTTCTTTTCAAAATAAATGTATATAGACTTAAATTTCTTGCAATACATGTTTTCTTATTTTGTCTTAATTTATGATATTCTTACATCAACAAATTCAGGAGATTAGATGCTATTACTAAATATATGACTTTCTAATATGCATAGGCATTTAAAAATATCAACATGTTCAACATCTAGTAACTTGTAGTAGTCAGTATCCAGGCTCCAAAGTTTGGTCAGATCTGCTCTTGTATTCAGCTCTCTGGAAATGTCTTTCAGCAGCTCCCTGCATCCTCTTTCAGTGTTGTGGAGAGAGCTGCCATTGCTGACTAGATGAATTAGCTTATAGGCTGTACATCCTGTCTAATGATATGCTGAACTGATGAACTGGAAAGTTGGTAAGAACTGTATAACAGGTCAAATTCTTGTGTGTTGTAATCGGCCTAGATCCTATGTGACTCTTTTTTCATCTTCAATACTCGGGTTATCTCTCATCACTATTTTGGGGTGTTCTAGAATCTGTTTCTAAAGTACTTTCCCAGAATTTGCATTGTTGCAAATGGGTCAAATGATAAGGTCACTTTACTGGTGAAAGAAGCACAAGAAGAAAAGTGTTTTAGCTGTCTCCAAATATTAAGTGCATAAAATGCAGCATGACTGCTTTAATTTTGTCCTGTTGAAGAGAAATCGCCTAGAAACAATGGCTGGAAATTTTAAATTTTGCACAGAAATTTGTTTCATATAATTACTCATGTCATAGCTATCCAATAGAAGCTACCTGTCATTTAGTTGGTACAGAATATTGAAACTGTTCAGAGGTTGGGAAAATATCTAATGGTAAGAGTGTTATTGTAAAGAATCTGTTGTTGAGTGTATCTGTGTATATCAGTGGTAGACCAATCTGTCAAAAATTAAATTCACAAATAAAGTTCTTTTCTTTTTTATACAAGTATTATAGAAATGACTACATTTTAAAAACCTTCTCCAATCTTTGATTATTCTTCTTCTGGTATTTGCTGGATGATCACCACCCTTCCTTTTCAGAACAGTACTGAAAGTCATGTTCTAGATCATGAAATTTATTATCAGCATTCTTTCAGTGCATGTTTTCATCTCCATACTTCACATTCACTATGTTCATAGGTAAAAGAGTAAGTTCCTCTCACTAAATCAGTTGTTATTGTAATTTAGTCTCTACAAACAAATGTATTCTGATATTGTCCTTTATGTCTGAAGATTAGGGTGTTTTTTCATCTCTAGTACAAAATGGTCCCTTTTTCCCATTAATTTTTATGTTCTCTATCTACATGCCCTCCTTCCTTCTTGTAAAACCACTTTTGTCTCTGATCACAGGTCCCCTAATTTACTTCAACAGCTTTCTACTGAATTCTTAGCTACTCACTCTAATTAATTTTAGTTAATATCATAATAATCATCAAAAGACCAAGTTCTGTCATATTTCTCCACTATCTACAACCCCTCAAAATATCCCATGTTCCTGCAGGAGAATTATCTATCTTTATCTATGACTAAAGCTTCCTCATAATCAGAAATTGCCACCTTTGTAAACTGAAATGTCTCACAAAGTGACTTGCTCATTAATCTCTATCACTTCACTGTGACAAACCCATGCTTAACGAATTTGATGACAATGTTTTTTTCTTCATAAACTAAACTCAGGCTTCACTTACTCAGAATCTCTTTCTGATCCTTTTCACACAAAGTCAGTTACACACACATTTGAGTTTCTATTGTACCCTATTTACCCCTCTCATGGTCATTACCAAGATGCAGTTCAATTGTTTTGTAGGTTACATTGTTATACCTCAGATGAGAATAATTTGAAGCATATTTTTTTGAATTTGAATTTGAAGCAAGTTTATTTTCATCTTTAGCCTTTTAACTACATGGAGTGGCCTTAATAATTTCATCAATACTGCACCTATTAACTACCATTGAACACACTATTTTCAGTCACTTCTAGATATTCTGATGTAATTGTTATGAGGTTTGAACTCTGTAGGAAAACAAAACTGGCAGATATGATACTGTTATCTGAATGACTGGCAAAATTACTAAAGCCCTTTGTGTATATTAGTTATTTGTCTGTAACATAAAGATCATAATGACTCTGTAACTCACATCATAGACAACATATTAAGATACATTATCTTTCTATACCTACGTGTGGTGTAGTGTCCCACCTGCTTGTTGAATCAATGAATGATATTTTAGGACCTATGCCATGCTAAGAATCTATAATTATAAATTCTAGTTTGGTTTACTCTAAAAGAACCCAATTCTCCTTGGAAAGGAGAGACTTTGAGTCTTCTAAAAATGAAGACATCTCCTGACTTCCCCACCTTCACCAGGAGAGTAAAGAGATGCTTGTCCTTAGGTGGGTTTCCACCTGACCCAGGGTAACGCCAGTCCAGGTTCAGCCCGTCAAAATTGTTTTGGCGCAAGAAACTGATGACTAATGTAATGAAATTCTGATGACTCTGAGCAGTAGAAACAATGGCACTGAACCTGGGGGAGACCAAAGGAAGATAAGTAAAGATTTGTGTAAAATTACCACATTGGCAATTTCAGAATTCATGGCTAATTTCAGAATCTGTGTTGTTCTCCAAGGCTCCCTGGTTTGTTTCCAGCCTCCTCTTGCAAACTACCTGTTAGCAATGCCACTTCAGCATTCCCTTTGTTTTGTTAATCCCACCATAAGTACTATTAGATTGTCATTTTGCTAGTGGTGGAGTCAGAGGAGCAGCAGGTGGCAGTTGAAGTTCAAGGTGTCAGCCTAATATGAGGGAACTCCCTAATGGGTGAATATAGCACCAGGAACAGGGATATTGAAAGAATAATCAAGAAGACTGTATGGGGAGGAGTGGATGCTCTTCTTGGAGATTGTCCAGAGTGCAGAATTCTCTTGGGGATTGGCCTGAAAGAAGAGGCAATTCTGTAATGGTCACCATTGATAGGATCTCACTCATGGAGCTGCAGCCCCTTGCCAGGTACTGCTTCCTGGAGCACCAGCCTCTAGCAGCACAGGCCTCAAAGGGAAGCCACAGAGTTGGCATGTACTATGACTTTGGCATTGTAGAGGGTTAGGGGAAAAAGACACTCACATTTTCTCTTATTCTTTCTGTGTTCTTCCTATAGTATACTTCTTTTTCTACAGCTTATATACCCCAACAAAGTTTTTGAAGCAATATAGGAATTACAATGTGGTTACATTCTGTTTTTCAAGTTAATGACTACAATGAATACAAAACAAACAGTAAAAAAAATAGCATGTTTTCATATTCCTTACATGATTAAACATTTTATATATTATAGGTGGAAAACAAATAATTCCAAGAACCCACATACATTAATACCCAAGCAACTTGTTATATATTAACAATGTAGGCAAGCAAGATGTTGTTCTCAGCCAGGTCTTTTACTGGCATGCTGCAGTTTTGTAGTTACAAAGAGAGAGCCAATTACTTTATTACTTATCATGAAAGGTAATCTTATAAGGAATCTTAAAGGAGTCACAAACCTAAACTTATATATGAAAAATAATCAGTCATTTCTACTTTAAACTTTAGGGTACATACCCACTCATCAATAGGTTTTTATATCAGGAGATTTAGAACAAAAATGGGTACAAAGAATTAATCATCACCTTCTGTAATCAACCAATCCTAGCAAGAAATATATATCAGCTAGTAACAATTGGGCTGCTTTGTTCTTGTTCCCTGAACTTAAAGACTTCCACATTCAACTCTATGCCTTTCTAAAACTTTATCTTCTTTGGTTTTCCATCTTGAAGTTACTTGACAAAAACATCTTAGTCTAACTTTAACATATTTTCAACTTTGTTTTAGCTGTGATGCACTCTGAAATCTGTAAACACATCTTTCAACAATTAATAAATGGAACCTCTTAAAACTGAGAAGCTTTTGTAGGGCAAAGGTCATGGTAAATAAGACAAAATGACAGCCTACAGAATGGGAAAAGATCTTCACCAACCCCACATCTGACAGAGGGCTGATCTCCAAAATATATAAAGAACTCAAGAAACTTGACATCAAAATACCTAACAGTCCGATTAAAAAATGGGCTATAGAGATAAACAGAGAAATTTCAACAGAAGAAGCTCAAATGGCTGAAAGACATTTAAGGAATACTCAACATCCTTAGTCATCAGGAAAGTGCAAATCAAAATGACACTGAGATACCATCTTACACTCCTCATAATGGCTAAGATCAAAAATATTGAAGACAGCTCATGTTGGAGAGAATGTGGAGCAAGGAGAACACTCCTCCATTGTTGGTGGGAATGCAAGCTTGTACAGCCACTTTGGAAATCAGTATGGTGGTATCTTAGAAAACTGGGAATCAACCTCCCTCAAGACCCAGCTATACCACTCTTGGGCATATACCCAAGGAATGCTCAATCATACCACAAGAACACATACTCAACTATATTCATAGCAGCATTATTTGTAATAGCCAGAACCTGGAAACAACCTAGATGTCCCTCAACTGAAGAATGGATAAATAAAATGTGGTACATATACACAATGGAGTACTACTCAGCAGTAAAAAACAATGACATAATGAGGTTTGCAGGCAAATGAATGGAACTAGAAAATATCCTGAGTGAGGTAACCCAGACTCAGAAAGACAAACTTGGTATGGACTCACTAATAGGTGGATACTAGATATAAAGCAAAGGATAACCAGAGTGGAACCCATGGCTCAATGGAGGCTAGCTAATAAGGAAGACCCTAGGAAGCTTCCTGGGTTGCCCATTGATGGAGAAATGTATGAGATCTACATGAGCAAACCGGGGGTGAAGGAGGGTAATGGAGGACAAGGGATGGGGCATGAGAGCTTAGGGGAATGGGAGGTTCGAGCAAGAATGGGAACAAAGTGGGAGAGCAAGGAAAGAGATACCATGATAAATGAAGATGCCATGGGAATAAGGAGAAGTGGAGTGCTAGGAGGGTTCCCAGGATTCCACAAGGATGCCTCCCCTATAGACTACTGGCAATAGTCGAGAGGGTGCCTGAGCTGGCCTGCTCTGGTGATTGGATGGCTGAATACCCTAACTGTCATCATAGAACCCTCATCCAGTGACTGATGGAAGCAGATGCAGAGATCCACGGCCAAGCCCCAGGTGGAGCTCCAGGAGTCCAATTGATGAGAGAGAGGAGGGATTCTATGAGCAAGGGATATCAAACCATGACTGGAAAAAGTACAGAGAAAACTAGCCAAACTAGTGGAAACACATGAACTGTGGACCAATAGCTGAGGAGCCCCAATGGTACTCGAGTAGGTCATCTGGGTAACAGATAGTTGTTTAGCTTGAACTGTTTAGGGGCCCCCAGGCAGTGGGATCGGGAGCTGTTCCTAGTGCATGGCCGGCTTTTTGGAGCCTAGTGCCTATGCTGAGACACTTTGCACAGCCTCAGTGTAGAAAGGAGGGGCTTGGACCTGCCTCAACTCAATGTACCAGGCTCTGCTGCCTCCCTATGGGAGACCTTGCCTTGGAGGAGGTGGGAAAGGGGTTTTTTGGGGGCGGGGAAGGCTAGGGGTGAGAGGAGGCAGGACAGGGGGATCGGTGAGTGGTATATAACATGAATAGAAAATCTCTTAATGAAAAATAAAACAAATTAAATAAAGCCAATATGTTCAGATTTTAAAACAAGAATTTAAGCTAGCTAGGCTAACTGGGACTCAATTGTTTTTCTTTTTCTTTTATTATTATTATTATTATTATTATTATTATTATTATTATTTTACAACACCATTCAGTTCAACATAATAGCCACAGAATCCCCTGTTCTCCCCCTCTCGCCCACCCCTCCCCCCAGCCCACCCCCCATTCCCACCTCCTCCAGATCAAGGTCTCCCCCGAGGACCGGGGTTGACCTGGTAGACTCAGTCCAGGCAGGTCCATTCCCCATCCCAGACCGAGCCAAGTGTCCCTGCATAAGTCCCAGGATTCAAACAGCCAACTCATGCAACGAGCCCAGGACCTGGCACCAATGCACAGCTGCCTCCCAAACAGATCAAGGCAACTGACTGTCTCACCCGTTCAGGTGGCCTGATCCAGTTGGGGGCCCCTCAGCCTTTGGTTCATAGATCCTGTGCTTCCATTCATTTGGTTATTTGTCCCGGTGCTTTATCCAACCTTGGCTTCAACAATTCTCGCTCATATAAATCCTCTTATTACTCACTAATTAGACTCCCAGTGCTCCACCAGGGGCCCAGCCGTGGATGTCTGCCTTCAGATTCCTCAGTCCTTGGATGGGGTTTATGGCACCACTATTTGGGTGTCTGGCCATCCCATCACCAGAGTAGGTCAGTTCCTGCCGTCTCGCGACCATTGCCAGCAGTCTTTTGAGGGGGTATCTTTGAGGATCTCCGTGGGCCTCCCTAGCTCTCTGCTTCCTCCTCTTCTCACCTTCTCATGTGGTCTTCATTTACCATGGTCTCCTATTCCTTGTTCTCCCTCTCTTTTCTTGATCCAGCTAGGATCTCCCACTCTTTCCCTCGAATGTCGCCCTTCATTGTTCCCATTCATGACCAGGCTATTCATGTAGATCTTGTCCATTTCTCCGTGTCTTTTTTTGGGGTCCCGTTTTCCAGGTAGCCTCACTGGTGATGTGAGTAGCAGTCTAGTCATCCTTGTTCCACATCTAGCATCTTCCTATGAGTGAGTACATACCATATTTGTCTTTCTGAGTCTGGGTTACCTCACTCTAGATTTTTTTTTCTAGATCCATCCATTTGCCTGCAAACCTCATGATGTCATTGTTTTTCTCTGCTGAGTAGTATTCCATTGTGTATATGTGCCACAATTTATTTATCCATTCTTCAGTTGAAGGGCATCTAGGTTGTTTCCAGGTTTTGGCTATTACAAACAATGCTGATATGAACATAGCTGAGCAAGTGCTCTTGTGGTATGATTGAGCATTCCTTGGGTATATGCCCAGGAGTGGTATAGCTGGATCTTGGGGGAGATTGATTCCCAATTTTCTAAGAAAGCGCCATATTGATTTCCAAAGTGGTTGTACAACCTTGCATTCCCACCAGCAGTGGAGGAGAGTTCCCCTAGTTCCACATCCTCTCCAGCATAAAGTGTCTTCAGTGTTTTTGATCTTAGCCACTCTGACAGGCGTAAGGTGGTACTCAGAGTTGTCTTGATTTGCATTTCCCTGATGATTAGGGAAGTTGAGCAATTCCTTAAATGTCTTTCAGCCATTTGGGATTCCTCTGTTGAGAATTCTCTGTTTAGTTCTAAAGCCCATTTCTCAATTGGACTGTTGGTCCTTTTGATGTCTAATTTCTTGAGTTCCTTATATATTCTGGATATCAGTCCTCTGTCAGATGTGGGGTTGGTGAAGATCTTTTCCCATTCTGTAGGCTGTCGCTTTGCCTTGTTGACCGTATCCTTTGCTCTACAAAAGCTTCTCAGTTTCAAGAGGTCCCATTGATTGATTGTTTGTCTCAGTGTCTGCGCTACTGGTGTTATATTTAGGAAGTGATCTCCTATGCCAAGGTGTTCAAGACTATTTCCTACTTTTTCTTCTAGCAGGTTCAGAGTAGCTGGATTTATGTTGAGGTCTTTGATCCACTTGGACTTAAGTTTTGTGCACGGTGACAGATATGGATCTATTTGCAGCCTTCTACACGCTGATATCCAGTTATGCCAGCACCATTTGTTGAAGATGCTTTCTTTTTTCCATTGTACACTTTTGGCTTCTTTGTCAAAAATTATATGTCCATAGGTGTGTGGGTTAATGTCAGGGTCTTCAATTCGATTCCATTGGTCCACATGTCGGTTTTTATGCCAATACCAGGCTGTTTTTATTACTGTAGCTCTATAGTAGAGCTTGAAGTCGGGGATTGTGATGCCTCCAGAAGTTGTTTTATTGTACAGGTTTCTTTTAGCTATCCTGGGTTTTTTGTTTTTCCATATGAAGTTGAGTATTGTTCTTTCCAGATCTGTGAAGAATTGTGTTGGTATTTTGATGGGGATTGCATTGAATCTGTAAATTGCTTTTGGTAAGATTGCCATTTTTACTATGTTAACCCTGCCTATCCATGAGCATGGGAGATCTTTCCATTTTCTGAGATCTTCTTCAATTTCTTTTTTCAGGGACTTAAAGTTCTTGTCATATAGGTCCTTCACTTGCTTGGTTAGTGTTACCCCAAGGTATTTTATGTCATTTTTGGCTATTGTAAAGGGTGATGTATCTCTAATTGCCTTCTCAGCTTCTTTGTCCATTGTATATAGGAGGGCTACTGATTTTTTTGAGTTGATTTTGTATCCTGCTATGTTGCTGAAGGTGTTTATAAGCTTTATCAATTCCTGGGTGGAATCTTTGGGGTCACTCAAGTATACTATCATGTCGTCTGCAAATAGGGAAAGCTTGACTTCTTCCTTTCCAATTTGAATCCCCTTAATCTCCTTATGTTGTCTTATTGCTCTGGCTAGAACTTCAAGTACTATATTGAATAAGTATGGGGAGAGTGGACAGCCTTGTCTCATTCCTGATTTTAGTGGAATTGCTTTGAGTTTCTCTCCATTTAATTTGATGTTGGCTGTTGGTTTGCTATATATTGCCTTTATTATGTTTAGGTATGTTCCCTGTATTCCTGATCGCTCCAAGACTTTTATCATGAAGGGGTGTTGGATTTTGTCAAATGCCTTTTCTGCATCTAGTGAGATGATCATGTGGTTTTTTTCTTTGAGTTTGTTTATATGGTGTATTACATTAATGGACTTTCGTATGTTGAACCACCCTTGCATCCCTGGGATGAAGCCTACTTGATCATGGTGGATAATTGTTCTGATGTGTTCTTGGAGTCTGTTTGCCAGTATTTTATTGAGTATTTTTGCATCAATGTTCATGAGGGAGATCGGTCTGTAGTTCTCTTTCTTTGTTGCATCCTTGTTTGGTTTAGGAATCAGGGTAATTGTAGCCTCATAGAAGGAGTTTGGTAATGTTCCTTCTGTTTCTATTATGTGGAACAATTTAGAGAGTATTGGTATTAACTCTTCTTTGAAGATCTGGTAGAATTCTGTGCTGAAACCATCTGGTCCTGGGCTTTTTTTGGTTGGGAGACCTTTAATGACTGTTTCTATTTCCTTAGGGGTTATTGGACTATTTAAATAGTTTATCTGGTCTTGATTAAACTTAGGTATGTGGTATCTATCCAGAAAAGTGTCCATTTCTTTTAGGTTTTCCAGTTTTGTGGAGTAGAGGTTTTTGAAATATGACCTTATAATTCTCTGGATTTCCTCAATGTCTGTTGTTATGTCCCCCTTTTCATTTCTGATTTTGTTGATTTGGATTCTCTCTCTCTGTCTTTTGGTTAGTTTGGATAAGGGCTTGTCTATCTTGTTGATTTTCTCAAAGAACCAACTCTTTGTTTCATTAATTTTTTGTATTATTCTCTTAGTTTCTAATTTATTAATTTCACCTCTCACTTTGATAATTTCCTGGCGTCTATTCTTCCTGGGAGACTTTGCTTCTTCTTGTTCTAGAGCTTTCAGATGTGCTGTTAATTCACTAGTGTGCGATTTCTCCAACTTCTTTATGTGGGCATTTAGTGCTATGAATTTCCCTCTTAGCACTGCTTTCATAGTGTCCCATAAGTTTGGGTATGTGGTGTCTTCATTTTCATTGATCTCTAGGAAGTCTTTAATTTCTTTCTTTATTTCTTCCTTAACCCATTGGTGATTCAGTTGAGCATTATTCAGTTTCCATGAGGTTGTAGGTTTTCTGTAGTTTTTGTTGTTGTTGAAATCTAGCTTTAAACCATGGTGATCTGATAGAACACAGGAGGTTATTCTGATTGTTTTGTATCTGTTGAGATTTGCTTTGTGGCCAAGTATGTGGTCGATTTTAGAGAAAGTTCCATGGGGTGCTGAGAAGAAAGTATATTCTTTCTTGTTAGGATGGAATGTTCTGTAGATATCTATTAGGTCCAATTGGGTCATGACATCGGTTAAGTCCTTTATTTCTCTGTTAAGTTTCGATTTGGGAGATCTGTCCAGTGGTGAAAGTGGGGTGTTGAGATCTCCCACTATTAATGTGTGGGGTTTTATATGTGGTTTAAGCTTTAGTAATGTTTCTTTTACATATGTGGGTGCCCTTATGTTTGGGGCATATATGTTCAGAATTGAAACTTCATCTTGGTCGATCTTTCCTGTGACGAGGATGTAATGTCCTTCTTGATCTCTTTTGATTGATTTTAGTTTGAAGTCTATTTTGTTGGATATCAGGATGGCTACCCCTGCTTGCTTCTTAAGACCATTTGATTGAAAAGTCTTTTCCCAGCCTTTTATTCTTAGGTAGTGTCTATCTTTGAATTTGAGATGTGTTTCTTGTATGCAGCAGAAGGATGGGTCCTGCTTTCGTATCCATTCTGTAAGTCTATGTCTTTTTATAGGTGAATTAAGTCCGTTGATATTAAGGGATATTAATGACCAGTGATTCTTCATCTCTGTTATTTTTGGTGGTAGTGTGTGTGTACTTCTCTTCTTTGGGGTTTACTGTTGTGGCTTTATCTATTGCCTGTGTTTTCAAGTGTGTATCTGACTTCCCTCGGTTGGAATTTTCCTTCTAGTGCTTTCTGTAGGGCTGGGTTTGTGGATAGGTATTGTTTAAATCTGGCTTTGTCTTCGAATGTCTTGTTCCTTCCGTCTATGATGATTGAAAGTTTTGCTGGGTATATTAGTCTGGGCTGACATCCATGGTCTCTTAGTGTCTGCATTAGATCTGTCCAGGTCCTTCTGGCTTTCAAAGTCTCCATTGAGAAATCGGGTGTTATTCTGATGGGTTTACCTTTATAGGTCACTTGGCCTTTTTCCTTGGCTGCTCTTAATATTCTTTCTTTATTCTGTACATTTAGTTGTTTAATTATTATGTGTCGAGGGGACTTTTTTTGGGGGTCTAGTCTGTTTGGTGTTCTATAGGCTTCTTGTATCTTCATAGGCATTTCCTTCTTTAAGTTGGGAAAGTTTTCTTCTATAATTTTGTTGAATATATTTTCTGTGCCTTTGAGTTGGTATTCTTCACCTTCTTCTATCCCTATAATTCGTAAGTTTAGTCTTTTTATGGTGTCCCAGATTTCTTGGACATTTTGGTTCATGACTTTGTTGGCTTTAGTGTTTCCTTCGACTGATGGAACTATTTCTTCTACTGTATCTTCAATGCCAGAAATCCTCTCTTCCATCTCTTGCATTCTGTTGGTTATACTTGCATCCGAAGTTCCTGATCTTTTACTCAGGTTTTCTATTTCCAGCATTCCCTCTGTTTGTGTCTTTTTCATTTTTTCAATTTCCCTTTTCAGATCTTGGACTGTTTCCTTTGTTTGTTTCATTGCTTTTTCATGATTTTCTTTCAGTGCTTTATTGTTTTCTTCCAGGATTTTAATGTTTTCTTCCAGGACTTTATTATTTTCTTGGAGGGCTTTATTGTTTTCTTCTAATTTGTTTGCCCTTTCCTCTAGTTGTTTACAGCGTTCTTCCAATTTTCTTGTCTTTTCCTCTACACAAGCCTCTACCTTCTTCATGAAGTTACTCATAAGGCTACTTTCTTCTGCTTCTTCCAATTTTTGGTGTTCAGGTCTAGATGTTGGAGGCGAGCTAGGTTCTGGTGATGCTGTATTGCTCTTCATTTTGCTGTATGTACTTCTGCTTTGACGTCTGCCCATCTCCTTGTGATTCCTTCTTGGTCTTATCAGTGGACTTGTTTCACAAAGATCTGACAGACTCAGGAAGACTCTCTCTCTTGTCCAAAAGGGAGTTCTCTTGTCCAACTCTTTGGTCCAGAAGGGAAGTCAGGGGCAAGCTCTGGTCCAGAATGGCAGTCGGGGACAGGCTGGGAGCTGGGGGCCGGTCTCTAAGTCTCAGGAAGTGGGTGGGGTCTTGGGCAGATGGGCGTGGGGGCAGGGCGCGGAGACTGCAGGGGCTGCCGGGGGCTTGGAAATGGGGATCCCTCCCGGTGGGGCTAGAAGGGGAGCTGCCCGGTGGCCAGAACCTGGTGCCAAGTTGGGCAGGCCTCTCAGGAGTGGCTGGTGGCCAGGGATGGGGTCCTGGCTGGACCCAGGCACTCACCTCTGGTCCAGAAGGGAAGTCGTCAGGGGCAGGCTGGGAGCTGGGGGCCGGTCTCTAAGTCTCAGGAAGTGGGTGGGGTCTTGGGCAGATGGGCGTGGGGGCAGGGCGCGGAGACTGCAGGGGCTGCCGGGGGCTTGGAAATGGGGACCCCTGCCGGTGGGGCTAGAAGGGGAGCTGCCCGGTGGCCAGAACCCGGCGCCAAGCTGGGCAGGTCCTCCCGGGGTGGCTGGTGGCCAGGGATGGGGTCCGGACTGGACCCAGGCACTCACCTCTGGTCCAGAAGGGAAGTTGTCGGGGGCAGGCTGGGAGCTGGGGGCCGGTCTCTAAGTCTCAGGAAGTGGGTGGGGTCTTGGGCAGATGGGCGTGGGGGCAGGGCGCGGAGACTGCAGGGGCTGCCGGGGGCTTGGAAATGGGGACCCCTGCCGGTGGGGCTAGAAGGGGAGCTGCCCGGTGGCCAGAACCCGGCGCCAAGCTGGGCAGGTCCTCCCGGGGTGGCTGGTGCCCAGGGATGGGGTCCGGGTTGGACCCGGGTACTCACCTCTGGTCC
Source organism: Peromyscus maniculatus bairdii (assembly GCF_049852395.1). Lineage (NCBI taxonomy): Eukaryota > Metazoa > Chordata > Mammalia > Rodentia > Cricetidae > Peromyscus > Peromyscus maniculatus. Next base: position 86,651,482 of record NC_134857.1, on the reverse strand, counting down.
AGAAGGGAAGTCTTCGGGGGCAGGCTGGGAGCTGGGGGCCGGTCTCTAAGTCTCAGGAAGTGGGTGGGGTCTTGGGCAGATGGGCGTGGGGGTAGGGCGCGGAGACTGCAGGGGCTGCCGGGGGCTTGGAAATGGGGATCCCTCCCGGTGGGGCTAGAAGGGGAGCTGCCAGGTGGCCAGAACCTGGTGCCAAGTTGGGCAGGCCTCTCAGGAGTGGTTGGTGGCCAGGGATGGGGTCTGGGCTGGACCCAGGCACTCACCTCTGGTCCAGAAGGGAAGTCGTCAGGGGCAGGCTGGGAGCTGGGGGCCGGTCTCTAAGTCTCAGGAAGTGGGTGGGGTCTTGGGCAGATGGGCATGGGGGCAGGGCGCGGAGACTACAGGGGCTGCCGGGGGCTTGGAAATGGGGATCCCTCCCGGTGGGGCTAGAAGGGGAGCTGCCCAGTGGCCAGAACCCGGCGCCAAGCTGGGCAGGTCCTCCCAGGGTGGCTGGTGGCCAGGGATGGGGTCCGGGCTGGACCCAGGCACTCACCTCTGGTCCAGAAGGGAAGTCGTCAGGGGCAGGCTGGGAGCTGGGGGCCGATCTCTAAGTCTCAGGAAGTTGGTGGGGTCTTGGGCAGATGGGCGTGGGGGCAGGGCGCGGAGACTGCAGGGGCTGCCGGGGGCTTGGAAATGGGGATCCCTCCCGGTGGGGCTAGAAGGGGAGCTGCCCGGTGGCCAGAACCCGGCGCCAAGCTGGGCAGGTCCTCCCGGGGTGGCTGGTGGCCAGGGATGGGGTCTGGGTTGGACCCGGGTACTCACCTCTGGTCCAGAAGGGAAGTCTTCGGGGGCAGGCTGGGAGCTGGGGGCCGGTCTCTAAGTCTCAGGAAGTGGGTGGGGTCTTGGGCAGATGGGCGTGGGGGCAGGGCGCGGAGACTGCAGGGGCTGCCGGGGGCTTGGAAATGGGGATCCCTCCCGGTGGGGCTAGAAGGGGAGCTGCCCGGTGGCCAGAACCTGGTGCCAAGTTGGGCAGGCCTCTCAGGAGTGGCTGGTGGCCAGGGATGGGGTCCTGGCTGGACCCAGGCACTCACCTCTGGTCCAGAAGGGAAGTCGTCAGGGCTCAATTGTTTTTCTTAATCATTAACCTAAGGCACAGTCGATATCACTCCTCAATACTCCTCATATATTGTAGCAGTGTGAAATTTCCTTACTTATATTTTAATCATCAAAACTCTACTTAAACTAACATTATTTTGTTTATCATTTATTTAACATTATCATTTAGAACAGTACAGCTTAGGAAAAAATCATCTTCAAAATAATCCATAGTCAAAAATACACAGTAGAACAGGATGTTTCCATGAGATAAAATTGCTACATTATAGGCAATGGGGATCTCCCACACCCATTCACACCATACCAGATACCAGAAAAAGATAGCAGCAGCAAACATGTAAAGGCACAGCAGATCAGCAAAAGATATTCCAGGCTCTGTGGTCTTGGGGCCTTGCCTATCTGAGATTCACCATCAGAGAACTGCCTCCTGGTAGTCTGACACCTTGAACCTGAATTGCCACCTGCTGCTCCTCTTATATGGCCACTGGCACCATTTCATTTTTAATAGCCTTCCATCCTAGCTAATCAATCACATACTGTCTTCAAACATACCCCAGTTTATATTAAATCAAAGCATGTTTCTTTTGTATCAGGAGCTCTCAATTCAGTTCATGAAATGGTGGAAAGAAGCAGTATATGAAACTTCTCTGACTGGAGGTTTTTAATTACTTAGAGAAACAAGGACTTTGTAGTAGGTAACTATCACTCAGAGAGAGGCCAGAATACCCAAATAAATTTCAATTTGTGAAAGCCACATATGGCCTTGTAAAGAGTGCATTATGTTTATTTGAGTTTCTAGTGAAACAAATTAGTTAATTCATTTACCCAATGGATATTCTTAATAACTTTCTGAAAATAAATTTAATGGAATGAGACTGTGTTGCCATAGCTTGGTTACACTAGCAAAAAACAATCAACCATGTGTACAGAATTTACTGGTTAGATTGAAGCTCACTGCCTCCAATGGCCAGGAGAATTTTCAGTTCCTTGTTCCTCAGAAACAACAGAAAAAGAAAAATAGAGAAACCTTAGGTTTCCTTTATATAAAGTATCAGTGTGATTTCTATATTACTCATATTATTTAGTACTGTGGTGCCATGAAAAAAAACATGCCAGTATAGTTTTCTATTACTTTTGAAATTTTTGTACAAAAATTCTTTGTTCTATTTTTATAATGAAATGTCTTTAAAGTTAGGTCCTCAATAAAAGTTTTTCATATAGTGTACTAACTGCATTTCTGTGCCAATAACTTAGAGCCACAGTTAGCTCACAGTTTTCCTGATGACATAAAATGACAGATTATTTTAGCTTTACTAATTTCTCAACCTCCACAAAAAGAATACAAATAAATTCAGTTGAAAGTGCACATCTTCATTGGAACAGTTGTTTTAAGACATTAGCTACCAATTAATTATGATTTGTAGATGTAACCAACTGTCTTATTAAATAAGAAACACAGAACCAATGCAAAGGAGAAAGTCAAGAGATCAGAGCTAAGAGCCTTACCCGCCTGCTGCAGCTAGCCTCTTCAGCCAAGAGACCTCTCAGAAAGAGACCTACTTCCTGTCTGTTTGTCTTTATATAGACTTTCTGTTCTGCCTTCTCATTGGTTGTAAAAACCAACCACATGACTGCCTCTTCACTGTCTGTTGGCTCTATCCTTGAACACACAGAGATCTACCTAGCTATGCCTACCAAGTGCTGGGATTAAAGGCGTGCACCACTAACACCCAGCTTTTGCTATGGCTCTAATAGCTCTGACTCCTAGGGCAACTTTATTTATTAACATACAATTAAAATCACATTTCAGTACAAATAAAATACCACCATAATGATTGTCAGTTGTGAGAAGACATTAGAGTTATAGGTTTAGAGATCAGATTCTCTGATCTGACATAGGGCCAGGGATTACTTTCAGTGATTTCAGTGATTACTTTTAGTTTAGTTTGATGCAGGAAAATGAAAGGAAAAAAAGTAAGGAAATTCCTTTAGATGAGTTTACTTTCAGTTAGATATCATACCTTAGATTATTCCTAAGGAATGTGTCACTACTTGAGTTTTCCTCATTATAGTTATGGGTAAACTAAAACATGCAATTGCAGAATATGAGAGCTTGACTCATAAAAAAAGGAAAATTACAATAAATCAAAATTTCTGATTCTGGGAATCAGTTCTGTCTAAATTCTAACATCCTTCAGTTCTTATTTCCTGAAGTAGAAAGCTAATATTTCTTTTTCCATTTTTTAAAAAAATCCTCTAATGCAAAAATCAATCCCTGAGACAAAGAAAGACACTCATTCTGGGGGAAGTCATAATGATCACATCAGGATTTGTAAAAGACTGCATGCTTCCTTTCAGTTGACACATGGATTCCAAGCCGTAAGTGGTCGCATCCTGCAGCAAGAGGTTGCTAAAAAATCAGTCTTCTCTATAGGTCACTTAAGAAATTGTTTCACAGTCTCACACCATAAAAAAAAAATCAACTCACAGTGGAACAGGGATATGAATTAAGGTCTAAATGTACTAAATTCCTGTAAGAAAATAATAAAAAAGTCATTGGAGTCACCTGTGCAGTGACATTGCTTGAAAATATTCCTAAACGTATAGGCTACTATTAAAAAGTGAAGAAAAGAGTTTCTTCTATGAATCTGGAGGAAAAGAGAAATCAACTGCACGAAGACATTTACTCTGGATGAAAATACTTTAAATTATACAATGTTAAGGAACTAATTTTAATATATATACCAGGAATGAAATAAACTACAAATTAAGAAATAAATTGGCTGGATGGTGGTGGCGCATGCCTTTAATCCCATCACTGGGGAGTCAGAGCAAGGAGGATCTCTGTGAGTTTGAGGCCAGCCTGGGCTGCCAAGTGAGTCCCAGGAAAGGCGCAAAGCTACACAGAGAAACCCTGTCTCAAAATAAATAAATAAATAAAAATAATAAATAAATAAATAAATCATCCCTGAAAAAGTAGGCAAAGCTCTTAAACAGACATTTCTCAAAACATGAAACCTAACAGGTGAATGACAATCAACCTAACACATTTCAAAGAGAGATATTTAAATTGCAATCACATTGAGATAATGTCTCAACTCTATCTCAATAAGTATAATAAAGATGAAAATATCCAATTTTATCAGGGGTGTGAATAAAGAAAACATTTGTACACCATTGGTGGAAATATAACTGTATAGTTACTTAAGAAAGCACTATGTCAATCCTTCAGAAAGATAAAATTGCTATATGACCCAGCAACCACACTGCTTAGTTTATATCTTAAAGTACATAAAATCATTTTCTTCCTAAAGGATGAGAACACTTGACTGGAACTGTAGCATTATTTTCAAAACATAACTTGGTATCACAGAAAATATTTGGCACTGGATGAATGGATAATGGTGTGCTATACATAAACCCCCCAATACTATTTGAACATAAAAAGAAGGAAGGCTGCTATTTGCAACTCTGTCTGTGAATCAGGTGGACACTACATTATGTGAAAAGGTAGTTGATAGACAAAGAGAACATGGTCTGAAATGCTAACTAAAATGTTCAGACACATAGAATATGAAAGTAGAATGGTTATTTTTAGCAAATGGGAAAAAGAGAAAGAGTGGGTAAAATGTAGTCAAAAATTAATGAAGTATGAAGAATATGTGCAAGGACATTGAATAAGAAGAAGTCTTACCTTGTCAAGGTAGAAGTAGGTCAGATGACACATACACTAATGGGGTCATGAACTATTCTATACTATAGTCAGAAATCAAAGGTGATACAAAGAAAAGTAGCCAGTCTGCCTCAACTTAACATTCAAGAAAAATACGTAGGCAGATTGCCAACTCAAACATTTTGATTCTGAACTACATTTAAAGAATCATTGACAAGTGGCAACTATTGACACACAAGTACCAAACCAAGTATCTCAAACCTGGCCCTTCTCTTACCTGGTTTTCAGATCATATATACCTTTGTACTCCTTCAAGTCGTCTTCATTTTTCATGATGATTTCATTGTTTGGCATCCAACCAAAGTTAAAGATTATGTGAGTACACAAGCAGGAGTCAATAAACCCAAAATTGAAACTCCCCAAGACAGGCATGACCTTGGTAGATATGTGAGAATAGCACATCAACTTGTAGGCAGAATCTGGGGAAATTTATCAGAACAATGCCCTCATTTAGATACCAGGGAACTTGCTAACAATTTTGCCTTTCCTCTTCCCCTTGCTATTATTATTCATATACCACTTATACAGAACTATTCAAATCAATTATTATACATTTATTCATTAAGTGTACAGATTCATAGTCAAATTATGGCTAACCTTTGGAGACTCTTGAGAAAACAAACACATAATTCCTGTAAAACACAGAACTTAACAGTTTCAAGCTCTTAACACATCTCACTAGAGGAGAGAGCAGTGAAAGCTGATGTGAGTCTACTATCCATAAAGCCAACCCCTTCTTTTACCCCAAGTAGATTATCTCATAATATCTTTTTTAAATAAACCATGAGGAAGTAATACTAAAAGGAATCATGACAGACAGATGATTGCATTAGGAATACTTAATAAATATTAGAGACATATATAAGTAAGATTTTTGCCAATAACTCACGCAACTGAGCATTCAGCACAATGGCCAAACCTAGAGAGGGAGAAAACACATTTTCTCTGAATCAGTTGCTAGAATCATAAAGATCAAATTCTCAGTTCATGTGGCCTGTGCTACTAACTATATATCATTACATTACCAAAGAAACATTACCGTTTTACAAGGTGTGGACCTCAGAGTTATCATGCTTTTCAAAATCATCTACACCTGTTCTTAAAACCTAGTAATGTCCTTCTGTTCCATCTTATGTGTCCTGATTACTATGAAATTTGAAATCTGCTACCTCTGACAGTGATACTAAATGAAATGACCAACAAGAATTTCTACTTAGTGAGCACACACATTGCAATTTCCAGAGCTGTAATGAGTCAAGCCTTCCTCCAGCCAAGATACATCTCAAGTACATCATTCAATATCTTCTAGAGCCTTGGCCATTATTTGGAAGCATCTGTTAAGAGCCCTTGCTGGAGGACACATGCTCAATTATGTTCATATCAGCATTATTCATAATAGCAAGAACCTGGAAACAACCTAGATGCCCCACAACTGAAGAATAAAGGAAATGTGACACATATACAAAATGGAGTACTATTCAGCAGTAAAAAACAATGATATCATGAAATTTGCAAGCAAATGGATGAAGCTAGAAAATATCATCCTGAATGAAGTAACCCAGACTCAGAAGGACAAACATGGTATGTACTCACTCATAAGTAGATATTAGATGTGAGGGAAGGGATGGCCAGACTATAATCCACAGCAACAGAGAAGCTAGCTAACAGGGAAAGACCCTAGGAGAGACCCATGGATGGCCTAGTGAAGGAGAAGTGGATGAGCTCTACATAAGTGGACTGGGAGTGGAAGGGGGTGGCAGAGGGAGAAGAGTGGGGGATGAGAACATAGGGAAATTGGAGAATCGCGCTTGAACAGGGACAGAGTGGGAGGGCAGGGAGGGAGATACCAGGAAAATGAGAACATAATGGGAATAGGATGCAGGGTACTGGGGAGGCTCTCAGGAATCCACAAGGTTGACCCTGCTTTAGACTGCTGGCCTTGGTGGAGAGGGTGACTGGACTGATCTACTCTGGTGACTGGTTTAGTGAGTACCCTAACTGTCATCATAGAGCCTTTGTCCAGTGACTAATGGAGGCAGATGCAGAAATCCATGGCCAGGCACCAGGCTGAGCTCCGGGAATCCAATTGATGAGAGAGAGGAGGGATTCTGCAGGTGGGGGATGATGAGATCATGATGGGAAGATGTGTAGAGATGATCAGCCAAACTAGTGGAAGCCCATGAACTGTAGAATAGTGGCTGTGGAGCCCTCATGAGACTGGACTAAGCCCTCTGGATATGGAAGATGGTTGTTTGGCTCAAACTGTTTGGGGGGCACCCAGGCAGGGGATCAGGATCAGTCCCTGGTGCATAGGCAGGCTTTTGGGAGTCCAGTGCCTGTGGTGTGGTGCCTTGGTGCAGTGGGAAGGGGCTTGGACCTGCCTAGGCTCAGTGTGCTGGGCTCTGCTGATTCCCCATGGGAGACCTTGATTTGGGGGATGTGGGGATGTGAGGATGTGGGGTGGCTTGGGAGGGGGTTCTGGGGCTGGAAGAATGAACAAGGTAGGATATGTGGGTATAGTGAGTAGAAAATTTCTTAATAAGAAAAATGAAAAAAAAAAAGAATGAGACAAAAAAAGAGCACTTGCTGGTGGACATAAGATGTTTTGCTCCATATGACATTTTTAGCTACAAAGGAACAATTTAGGTTTGAGGATGTTTCCTCTTTGTTTGAGCTGTTTTGATCAATGAGTCAGGGTCTCACACTAGGTAGCCCTGGTTGGCCTTCAACACAGTGTTCTGACTGTGCCTCTTGAGTGCTGATATTTTGGGGTTGAATCATTATCATGTAACTAGAGCATCTCCACTGTGAATCTTTTACACACTGAGCTTGTCTTCACTTGAATAAGGTTCTGAAGCTGAGAAAAGTGTGTACAGAAACAGGTTTAGTGCACCTGGTAAATTGTGAACAACTTGGGTTAAAGTGCCTAAATCTAACTCCCAAATGATTGAATGTCTCTCCCTGTGACAATTTAAATTATCAATGACATGGGACAATGGAGGAGAATGTGAATTAATTCTAAAAAAAAGAAGAGCAAAGAAAACTTGGAGAGTTCTATCTCAGAGTCTAGTGATAACCAACTCTGAAAAAAATTGTTCCACAACACCTACATGAAAATAAACAGATTGTGAATTTCAGAATGGTGATATAACAAGAGGTCAGGGCAATGAATGACTGTTGAAAAAAAAGAGCAAAAGAAGCATTGAATGAAGGGGAGACATCAATGTCATGCCTGTGGTATCAGTGAAGGCAAAAGTATTCTCTCAGCTACAGACTTATGAGAGCCAGGAAAGTCTGAATGACAAATGAAGAATGGTAAAGCCTAGAGTTGTAGTGTCAAAATTGCTTCCTTGTCAGATCCTGTGAGGAAAGAATCAGGCAAGACTTAGGGTCTAGGTCTAATTATCAACTCACCTGTAGCAAGAATGAGCTTGGCCATTGTGTCTTCGGGATTGTTCCAACAGAGCTTCTGCTGACTTTTTATACTCTCTGAGACAATGATTTTCAAATGATTTTGCAAGTAGAAACTTTTTGCCAGGAAGTCTTTGTGGGTCATCTTTTAATCCATGGCTCCCTACTGCTGACTCTGCTATAATATATCACCAGCACTTTTTAATCACCTGTTCAGTCAAAATTGCTATGTCTCCAAGAAGTGGGTGCATACCATCACCTAGGCATCACTCATCCATCTAAGATCATCTTGTCAAGTTCCAGAGACTCGGCATTTCTTTGAATATTGGAATTAATACTTACTGGGCATATTTCATACCTAAGCAAATCTCAATCCTATTGGAAAGTAAACAATGTGATTGATTCCTTAAAATCCATTGTACTTTCTTCATTCATTTCTTTGTGTCTTGAGATCATTGCCTATGGGAGATTCTCTGGTTATGGGCCACTTTCTGAACATTGTGCCAACTGTTTTCTACAGGAGGACCTTCAAGTAAGATTATAATATAACCTTCCTAAGAATGTATGAGCCCAGTCATGTTCCAGCTCATTTTCTCAGGTACTCTCTAGTCTTCCATTCTGTCTCCTGACATACAGAGTGATGAAAGCAATTCCCACTTACTTCTACATAAAGATGTCAAAATCACAATTTTATAACACTATGAAGCCACATAAATATTTTGAGAATTCTTTGTTTGGAATTCATTTTAATCACCATTTCCAAGCACTGTGTGTTACTAGCATGTTTCATTAAATTCTGATTTCTGAAAAGTTATTTATTTACTACCTTCAAAAAAAGCCTTGCATGTCACTCTCCAAGCTCTCACACCAGCCTTTTGTGTCTTCCCTGATCCCAGTAGTATCTGTTCTCCAAAGGCCAGATGAGGGCCTCTCTTAAGCACTCACTGATATCCTCTTCCTCACAATTTCTGAAATCATTCTATCACATATTATCTGCCCTGCTTGTATGGGGTGACTTGTGATGACACACAGCACTCAGGTCATAGAAAACATGTGTTTATCATAGAACATTGGGATCTTCCCTGAATTCATGGACAACCACCATGGTTTTCTCTATTTAAACCATTTTGAAGTTTAAATGTATCTAGTTAATCTAGAATGATTGTGACCTCACAACTTGGTTTCTACTCAAAGGAGCACATAAATTTGGTAGAAATCCAATCAAGAATGATTCTCTTATAAAATTATTGTGAACATGAGCAAACGAAACAATCCAATGAAATAATGGGGTGCAGATCTAAACAGAGAATTTTCAACAGGAACATTTCAAGTGGTGGAGAAATCTTTAAGTAGATGTTCAACATCCTTAACCACCAGGGAAATGCAGATCAAAATGACATTGAGAATCCATCTAATACTTGTATTAATGGCTAATTTAAAAAACATAAGTGACAGTTCATGTTGCAGAGCATGTGGAGCAAGGGGAACACTCCTGCATTGTTAGTGGGAGTGCAAACTTGTACAGCTACTTTAGAAGTCAGTGTGATGGTTCTCAGAAAACTGGCAATCAACCTACCACAAAACTATAATGCTTGTGGGCATATACTCAAAGGACACTCAATCATTCCACAAGGACACTTGCTCAACTATGTTCATAGCAGCTTTATTTGTAATAGCCAGAACTTAGAAACAACCTAGAAGTCTCTCTACCAAGGAATGAATAAAGAAAATGTGGTACATTACACAGTAAAGTATTACTCAGCTGTTGAGAACAAGGACACCAGGAAATTTGAAGCAAGTGGATGGAACTACAAAAAAAAAATCATCCTGAGTGAGGTAACGCAGACAGATAAAGACAAACATGATATGTATTCAGTTATAAGTGGATATTACTTGTTTAAAAAATGGTAATTCTGTCACAATCTATAGACCCAGAGAGATGGGGTAACAAAGAGATTTCTTGGGTGGACACCCAGATCTCTCTGGGGAGGAGAAATAGTTGAGATTTCAAATAAAAACATGATGTATATTCACTCACAAGTGGATATTACTTTTAAAAAACAGGATAAATATGTCACAATCTATAGACTCAAAGAGATGGAGTAACAAGGAGAGTTCATAGGTGGACACCCAGATCTCCCTGGGGAGGAGAAATAGAAGAGATTTCATGCATAAACTGAGGGCAGGTGTGATGAGAACACGGGCTATGAGATCGAGGGGGCACAGAGGCGGGGAGTGTTGAGGGGGATTCATGTAGGGGGGCTTTTTGGGGTCTGTTTAAAACCTGGCACAGGGAAATCTTCCAGGAGTCTATGGGAAGGACTTATATCCCATAGCGTATATCCCATAGCAATAGTGAGTAAATAGCCTGAACTGGTTGTCTCTTGTGACCAGATTGGTCCCTGGTCCAACTTACATCTGAGAGCAGTAATCCAGCAACTGATGGAGTCAGATACAGAGACCCACAGTCAAACATTAGGCAGCATTCAGAAGGAGGAGGAGAAGGAGGAGGAGCAGGAGGAGCAGGAGGAGCAGGAGGACAAGGATGAAGATGAGGAGAAGAAAGGAGTGTAGGAGCGGAGGGGTCAAGGACACCATGACAAGGCTCATACAATCAACTAACCTGTGTGCATAGGGTCTTGCAGAGACCAAACCAGCAACTGGGGAGCCTGCCTGAGACTGACCTAGGAACTCTGCATATATGTTACAGTAATATAGCCTGGTCCTCTTATGGGACTCCTAAGAGTGGGAACTGGGACTGTCTCTGACTTTTACTGCATTTTGGGTCTCTACTCTGGATACTGCATTGCCTTGTCCAGCATTAACACATTAGGGGTGCTTAGTCTTACTGCAACTTGATATGTGATATTTTATTGATACTCATAGGAGACTTGCCCTTTTGTGGATGGAGAAAGGGATTGAGGGATGGGAGAGAAAATGGAGGAGAGGGACTGGAGGGGAGGATGTGGTAGAGAGGGTGCAGCCAGGATGTAAAATAAATAAATAAATAAATAAATAAATAAATAAATAAATAATAACTGGCATGAATATAAAATCCAAAAGCACATATACCATATTAGAATAAATATGAGGACTTTATGTCACTGCTCTTGTATTGTTTCTACTCTTCCGATTAAATTCTCTGAAAAAATGCTACAGAAGGCAGGATAGGTTTGTAAGGCTTAAAATTGAAGGCTACATGTCATTATTTTGGAGAACTCAGGAAGGACCAGAAAGCACCATATGCACAGTCAAGATCTTAGAGAGAATAAACACATGGCTCCTCACTTGTTCTTGTCCAACTCTCTCCTGCCATTTCATATTCAGGAAACTCTGCCTAGATAATTGTGTCCCCATAATATGCAGAACATTCCTCCTTCAACTAACACAAGAGACATCCACATGAATATTTCCACATACCAAAGAGTTCTGGATAACCCCTAGCTGAGACACACTTCACAAGTGATTACAGGCTGTGTCAGCATGAAAAGCAAAGCTGAGCAGCAAATGTCTACTCATCTAGACATTAGCTATAATCACATGCATACTAGTAAGAATGTACAGGTTGAGTCATTGTATTTATATACTGAGAAATATATATATGGAAATTAGGTATTTAGTATACACACACATATATATACATACTTACATAAAAAATAAAAAGAAACCATAGATTTGAAAGGCTGCAAGGAAGGGACAATGTTTATGGTTTGCTTTGGAAGGAGGAAAGGTGCAACTGATATTATTATATTATGATCTCAAAAATGAATACAATATATTGTAAAAAGCAAAGAATTATAGTCACCTAGCGTAGTTCAGCAGGCACCCCAATACTTAAAAGGAGCAGAAATCAATACACTTTACTTCTAACTTTGTGCTTCTGGTTTTGAATTTATATATAATTACATCATCCCCTGATTCCACACTCCAGACTCTTTCATATACCCTTCCTTGCACTCTTCAAATTCATGGCCTCTTTTTACTACTTATTAGTGCATATATGTATACATATAGTCTTAAATATGACCTGCTCAGTCAGTATCATGTTACATGTATTACGTTTTCAGGGCTGCCCATGTGGTATTTGGTAGGCTGTGCTCCTCCCTGGAAAAGTCTTTTCTCCAATTCTCAGCATTCCTTCTTTGCCTGAAGTCCTTTGTGTGGGATTGAGACCTCCTATGATTTCCCCAGTCCACTTTGGCATGTCTTGTGTTTAGGGGTTCATTTGGCACATGTGTAGGCAACCAGATGGTGAGATTTTTTTGCTGTTCCTTCTGACATTGTTAGGAGACGGTGTCCCAAGCAAACTTTCTGATCATCCAGATATTACAAGATCTCTGTCCCTCCTTCCATAATGTTACTTAAGCTGTAAGTGCCAGAGTTGTTTTATTCATGTATCAGTTGGGACTAGGATTCATAAATCTGCATTTTGATTGATTGTACTTTTCAGAAAGAGTCTCTTTCTGTTGCAAAGAGAAGTTTCATTGATAAGGATTGAGACTACACTTACTTTTGGTATAATAACAGACAGATGTTTACAGTTGTTAGGGATTATAATCCTTTAGTGAGTTCCTGATTGTAAGTTCTCCAAAAACCATGACTTCAGTAATAATAGGTCATTGTCTAGGTTTCCAGTACAAGTCATAATATGCTAAGTGTGCAACAGAACATAAATCCATTGAGAGAGTGGTTGATTACAATCAAGGTTCGTGTTCTGTCACTGCACCATTAGAGCTATTGTTTCCTTGTGATCCTTGTTTACCTTGTAGGCATCACAGCTAAGTAGAATGGTTAGTGGTTTGTCTCCTGTGCAAGCTTAAATAGTACCTTCTGCTATCATGAAAGCTTGTTTTCAGGGAAGAGTCACAGGTTCCTAAGACATGTGTCTAATGTGCATTGTAACTAAAGCAATGGGGATATACACTAACATCTATGGTGCAAGCAAGAACAACAGCAATAACATGCAATGGTTGGAGAATCTCTTGCACAAGTCTGAGCAACACCTCAAAAGAGGTCTTCTCATACTCTATATTGTGGTATTTACTAATTGTTCCTTTGGTGTTGTAGGTGACAGATATGTACAGATATGAAAATACTACTTAAAGTGTATACATAAATTTACACACTGATTTAAAGTCTATTTTAAGGTAGGTAGTTGCCATTATATTTGCTTGTGACTTTTTCAGACATCCTTATTGTTCTTTTGCCTTTGCTCCTCATTGTTCTCTCTCTCTCTCCCTTCCTTCATCATATGTAGGGTCCTTCTTTCCCTTATATCCACAATTACATAACTTGTACACAGCTCATCACCCTCTCTATGTTTTCTCAGTCCTCCATCGGAAGGGGATGCCCCCATTGCAGTTCCCTGCTTTCTGCAGTCACTCCAGGATGTGTAATCCCATCATAAGGTACAGAAGGAGAAGCCTTGGGTGAAAAAATTCATTTGAAAAAAATTGATGTAGTTTACATAGAAAAAATGTCCCCAAATTAAACCTGATGAACTGAATAATTTCAACCATGGCAACATAAAAGAAATAAGCAAAAATTCTCATAGCTAAAAGACAAAAACCAAAAAAATCCCAGGACCACTGCTAAATTCCACCAAAAGTTCAAAGAAGAAACAATACTAATTGTATATACAATAATCTTTAAAATATCAAGACTGTTCACAACTATTTGTTATGAAAATAGTGTAATCCTGAGTCCAAAATTTATCATATCAAGAAAAGGAAAATATGCATAGCTATCTGAAATTTACATACTTATTGGTGCATTTCCTTCCCTGGAATATTTTAATGTCAATCATAACTGTAGTAAAAACATTGCAGCCATCCTGCTGCATTATATGGCTATCATGATGATGACAAAAAAGAAGCTATTATAGCTGTTATGAACAATTAAAGATCCTGAACTGTAGTTCATCAATCACCTGTGATTTTTAAGTCCACTCCATGTTGTATGAAAAGTCATATTCCTTTATTTGTACCCGAAGACCTTGTTCTGGAACCCAGAGTCAGCTCTGTTTATTACATGGAAAAGGAGCAGTGTCAACTAGATTGAAGATCCACTCTTAGAAATAGTATAATACAATAGGTGTTAGGCAGAGCCTATTCCACAGAAGAGAGTGAGCAAATCTAACAAAGAAAGTGCTGCCATGGTTGTTGTTTTCTTAGGAAGCTCAGGTTTCCAAAGAACTTGCCAATCATGTGTGGATCTGTGTATGCAAAGGTTAGTTCCTGCTCTGACAGCTCATATTGTGTGACATTCATGGGCAATTAATATGACCTGTTTTACAGCACATATTGCTGAATTACAGTTTTTAAGATACTCTAAATGGCTTAAACTCATCTAATGTTTGTTTTGTGCATGAATATGCCAAGATATAAGCAATTTCTCTTTGCCATTTGAATCCATAGTGAGTCTTACCACATTAAGGAAGGCATTAATGCCAGTCAATTCAAAATTTGTAGAGGGGACTATTTTCTCCAGTGTGGCATTCCTGGGAACCATGGAGATTCTATGTAGTGAACTGAATGTAGTCAAGAGACCCATGAACAGGTGAGGTCTTAAAACTATTCTTCATTTTGATTAAAATTCTGCAAGCCTCTCACTGTGTCATTCCCTTCTCCATATCTCAATACTTATACCAGTCTGTCTTCCCTATATACTCTGATTCCTCTACTTTCATTTTATGTATAATGAAGGGTGTTGTGATAAGCTATATGAACACTTAGGTTCTTCCACACAACAAAAACATTTTAATTCAAGCAGAAAAGAGAACACCAGTAAAATGAATAAGTAAGGGATTATATGGCTAATGGATTTATGTTGGCATAATGATTTTGGGAGAACAGAGAGGAGAGAGTGGCTTAGTTGCTGAAGACCATGGCAGCAGTTGGAAATTGAGTTTCAGCATGTCAGCCCACCAGGAGGCAACCCCTTGATGGATAATTTCTAGATAGGCTGGGGCTCAAGATCACAGACCCCCAGAATGTCTCTTGATTCTGCTGTACCTTTTACATGTTTGGGGTTGCTATCTTTCCCTGATAGCTGGCATGGTTGAACTGGGTGTGGGGAGAGCCCTCCTCTCTATAAGATAGAGAGAAATCCAGTGCTAGGTAAGCTGCCAGCAATCCCCAAGGATGACCCCATCTTGGGCTACTAGAAATAGTGGAGAGTGTGCCTGAACTGAACTTGTTTACCCCAGTGATCACATTGGTGAATACCCTAACTCATCACAGAGCTTTTCTCTAATGACTGATCTAATCTGTGTTTCTTGAAGGAACATATCATCTCTACAATCTCAGTTCTATTGTACACTGTTTGCAGTGATTCATTGTGCAAGACTTCCTGGTTTTCCAAGAATGTCTTGTAACCAAGATCATGCAAAGGCTGTAACGCTTCTTCAGGGAAAAAAAAAAAACACTCAGGAACCCTCACCCATTGCTGCCCCAGTTGTTGGCCAGCAGTGAATATTGCTTTGGGCAGCCTTACCCACAAACAATTCCCATGGGACCCTGCAATCTACAAGACCCACTCTCTACCCCAAACCCACCCATCCCCCTGTGACCTCATAGGTTTCCTGAGACACAGAATCTACCAGCTCTTATTGTAACAAGTGGTGAATGACGCTTCTCTGACCCAGAGATTCCTGTCTAGGTTTTGGAGCACAACCCATTCCCAGGAACTCCCAACCATCACTGCCCCAGTTACCAGCCAAGAAGGAAGACTCTTGTGGCAGGCTTTCCCAACAACACCCCCCATGGTCCATGAAATCTACAAGAACCATTCTCTTCCCCAAAGCAACCCACCCCTCTATGACCTCAGAAGCTCCCTGAGATACAGAATCTGCCAATTCTGATTGAACCAAGAGGTTAGTGAATCTTCTACCACCCAGAGAGTCCTACCATTAGGACCTAGGCCCTGAGGCACAACCCATCCCCCCAACCCCTACCCATCATTGCTCTAGTTGCAGGCCAGCAAGGAAGACTCCTGTGGATAGGTTTCAACACAAAAACCCCCTACCCAACCCTGCAATTTACAAGACCAACTCCCTACCTGAAACCTAACCTGCCCCGTGACCTCAATGGATTCCTGAGACACAGAATCTACCAGCTCTGACAGGATGAAGAGCAACTCCCTGAGGCACAAAATCTACCTGCTCCAATTAGAGCAAGAGCCCCAACTGGACCAAGAGTGGCTCCCTGAGACACAGATACAGCAAGCAAGGATTGGACCAAGAGTAGCTCCCTCAGACACAGATATCTCTTTCACCTTTTGGAGGAAGAGATGGCCAAATGCCAGTGCAAAAATACATGCAACAATAAACAGCAACATGGCACAACCAGAACCTAACAGTTCTACAACAAGACCAGATACTCACAATATAGAAGAAGCAGAAGAAAGCAACCATAAAAATAACTTTATGAAGATGATGGAGGACTTTAAAGAGGAAATAAAAAATTCTATTAAAAGAAATTGAAGAAAAGACAAACAAAAAACTGGAAGAAATTAAGGAAAAGACAAACAAAAAATGGAAGAAATCAATAAATCCCTTAAAGACAGCCAAGAAAAGTCAATTAAACAGGAGAAGAAAACAGTTCAAGACTTGAACATTGAATTAAAAACAATGAAGAAAACATAAACCAAGGGAATGCTGGAAATAGAAAATCCGAGTAAGTGAACAGAAACTACAGATGCAATCATAACCAACAGAATATAAGAAATGGAAGAGATAATCTCTGGCTGGAGAATACAATAGAGGAAATAGATTTGTCAGTCAAAGAAAACACTAAAGACAAAAATATCATAAGAAAATGTCTAGGAAATCTGGGACACCATGAAAAAGCCAACCCTAAGTATAATAGGGATACAAGAATAAGAAGAATATCAACTCAAAGGCACAGAAAAAAAAATTCAACAAAATCACAGGAGAAAACTTCCCCAAGCTAAAGACAGAAATACCTATAAAGATACAAGAAGCTTATAGAATACCAAATAGACTAGACCTCCCAAAAAGGCCCCTTGCCACACAATAATTAAACCACTAAACATACAAAATAAAAGAGCAACAAAGGAAAAAAGGACAACTGACTTATAAAGGCAGACCAATGAAAATGACACCCAAATTCTCAATGGAGACTCTGAAGGTCAGAAGGTCATAGACAGGTGTAATACAGACAATAATAGAACACAGATACAAGCCTAGACTAATATACCCAGCAAAATTTTCAATCACCATAGATGGAGTGAACAAGACATTCCAAGATAAAACCAGATTTAAACAATACTTATCCACCAATTCAGCCCTACAGAAAGTACTAGAAGGAAAAAAATCCACCTAAGAAAGTCTGATGCACCCATGAAAACACAAGCAATAGATAACCCTACAGCAGCAAATACCAAAGAATGGAAATGCACACACACACACACACACACACACACACACACACACACACACACACTACCACCAAAAGATAACAGGGATTAATAATCACTGGTCATAAATAGCCCTTAATATCAATGGACTCAATTTGCCTATAAAAAGACACAGGCTAACAGAATGGATATAAAATCAGGATCCATCCTTCTACTGCCTTCAAAAACAGACACTACCTCAGCATAAAAGGCTGCGAAAAGACTTTTGATTCAAATGGACTTAAGAATCAAGCTGTTGTAGATATGCTAATATCTAACAAAACAGACTTCAAATAAAATCAATCAAAAGAGATCTGGAAGACCATTACATATTCATCACAGAAAAGATCCAACAAGATGAAGTCTCAATTCTGAACATTTATGCCCCCAATACAAGGGTTTGTACATATGTAAAAGAAACATTATTAAAGCTTAAATCACACATCAATCCCCACACAGTTCTAGTGGGAGACTAGTACTCACTCTCACCAATGGACATACCTGCCAGACTGAAACTTAACAGAGAAATAAGGACCTAACAGATATTATGACTCAAATGGACTTAGTACATACCTACAGAACATTCCACCTTAACAAAAAGAATATATTTTCAGCTGGGTGGTGGTAGCACATGTCTTTAATCCCAGCACTCGGTAGGCAGAGGTAGGTGGATCTCTGTGAGTTCAAGGCCAGCCTGGGCTACAGAGTGAGTTCCAGGAAAGGCTCAAAGCTACACAGAGAAACCCTGTCTCGAAAAACAAAACAAAACAAAAAAAATATTTTCTTCTCAGCACCCCCATGGACCCTTCTCTAAAATCAACCACATACTTGGTCACAAACCAAGTCTCAACAGACACAAAAAAATTAGAATGACTTCCTGTATTTTATAAGACCACCATGGCTTACAGTTAGATTTCTTCAACAACAACAAAAATTAAGAAAGCCTACATCACATGAAAACTGAATAATGCTCAACTGAATCACCAATGGGTCAAGGAAGAAATAAAGAAAGAAATTAAAGACTTCCTAGAATTCAATGAAACTGAATGTACTACATACTCAAATTTATGGAACACTACGAAAGCAGTGCTATGAGGAGAATTTTTTAACTTTTTTTTGAGACAGGGTTTCTCCGTGCTGTCTTGCACCTTTCCTGGAACTCACTCTGTATCCCAGGCTGGCCTCCAACACACAGAGATCAGCCTGGCTCTGCCTCCCTAGTGCTGAAATTAAAGGTGTGCACCACCACCGCCTGGCAACTAAAAGGAAAATTTATAGCACTAAATGTCCACATAAAGAAGTTGGAGAAATCTCACACTAGTAACTTAACAGCACACCTGAAAGCTCTAGAAGAAGCAAATTCACCCAGGAGGAATAGATGCCAGGAAATAAATTAAGAGCTGAAATCAATAAAATAGAAACAAAGAGAACAATACAAAGAATCAATGAAACAAAGAGTTGGTTCTTTGAGAAAATCAACAAGATAGACAAGCCCTTATACAAACTCACCAAAAGGCATCAGAAATGAAAAGGGAAACATAATAACAGACAATGAGAAAATCCAGAGAATTATCAGATCATAATTCAAAACCCTGTACTCCACAAAATTGGAAAATCTAAAAGAAATGGACAATTTTCTGAATAGGTACCACATACCAAAGTTAAACCAAGAGCAGATAAGAAATTTAAATAGACCAATAACACCTAAGGAAATAGAAAGAGTCATTAAATGTCTACCAACCAAGGAAGCCAGGACTAGATGGTTTCAACATAGAAGTCTACCAAATTTTCAAAGAAGAGCTAATACCAACAGTCTTCCAATTGTTCCACACAACAGAAACAGAAGGAACATTATCAAACTCCTTTTATGAGGCTACAGTTACTCTGATACCCAAACTAAACAAAGAAGCAACAAAGAAAGAGAATTACAGACCAAACTCCCTCATGAACATTGATGCAAAAATACTCAATAAGATATTGATAAACAGAATCCAAGAATACATCAAAAAATTATCCACCATGACCAAGTAGGCTTCATCCCAGAGATGCAAGGATCGTTCAACATATGAAAATCTGTCAGCATAATACACCATATAAGCAAACTGAAAAAAAATATACATGATCATCTCATTAAATGCTGAAAAAGCTTTGACAAAATCCAACACCCATTCATGATAAAGGTCTTGGAGAGATCAGAAATACAAGGAACATAACTAAACATAATAAAGGCAATTTACAGCAAGCCAACAGCCAACATCAAATTAAATAGAGAGAAACTCAAAGCAATTCCACTAAATTCAGGAACAAGACAATGCTATCTGCTCTCCCCATATTTATTCAATATAGTACTTGAAGTTCTAGCTAGAGCAATAAGACAACAAAAGGCAATAAGGGGAATACAAATTGGAAAGGAAGAAGTGAAACTTTCCCTATTTGCAGATGATATAATAGCATACATAAACGAACCCAAATATTCTATCAAAGAACTCCTACAGTTGATAAACACCTTCAATAATGTGGCAGGATACAAGATTAACTGAAAAAATCAGTAACCCTCCTATATACAATTGATAAACAGGTTGAGAAAGAAATTAGAAAAACATCACCCTTTACAATAGCCACAAATAATACAAAATACCTTGGGGTAACTCTAACTGAGCCATTGAAAGTCCTGTATGACAAAAACTTTAAGTCCCTGAAGAAAGAAATTGAAGAAGATATCAGAAAATGGAAAGATCTCCAATGCTTATGGATAGGTAGGATTAACATAGTGGAAATGGCAATCTTACAATCTACATATTCAATGCAATCCTTAACAAAATCACAACACAATTTTTCACAGACCTGGAAAGAACAATACTCAACTTCATATGGAAAATAAAAAAATACAGGATAGCTAAAACAATCCTATACAATAATGCCACCTCTGGAAGCATCATTATCCCTGACCAGTAATAAAAACAGCTTGGTATTGGCATAAAAACTGACATGTGGACAAATGGAATTGATTTGAAGACCCTGACACTAACCCACACATCTATGAGCACCTTATTTTTGACAAAGAAGTCAAAAGTGTGCCATGGAAAAAAGAAAGCATCTCCAACAAATGGTGCTGGCATAACTGGATATCAACATGTAGAAAATTGCAAATATATCCATATCTATCACCTTGCACAAAACTTAGGTCCAAGTAGATCAAAAACCTCAGCATAAAACCAGTTACACTTAACTTGATAGAAGAAAAGGTAGGAAGTAGTCTTGAGTGCATTGGCACAGGAGGCCATTTCCTAACTATAACCTCAGTAGCACAGACACTGACAGCAACAGTTAATAAATGGGACCTCCTGAAACTGAGAAGCTTTTGTAGGGAAAAAGACACAGTCTATAAGACAAAATGGAAGCCTATAGAATGGGAAAATATCTTCAGCAACCCCCCATCTGACAGAGGGCTGATCTCCAAAATATATAAAGAATTCAAGAAAGTAGACTTCAAAATAATGAACAATCCAATTAAAAATGGGCTGAAGAGCTAAAGAGAGAATTCTCAACAGAAGAAGCTCAAATGGCCAAAAGATATTTAAATAATTGTTCAACATCCTTAGTCATCAGGGAAATGCAAATCAAAATGACTCTGAGATACCATCTTACACCTGTCAGAATGGCTATGATCAAATACACTGAAGACAGCTTATGTTGGAGAGGATGTGGAGCAAGGGGAACACTCCCTCCACTGTTGGTGGGAATACAAACTTGTACAGCCACTTTGGAAATCAGTATGGTAATTTCTCAGAAAATTGGGAATCAATCTTCCTCAAGACCCAGCTATACCACTCTTGTGTACCCAAGGAATGTCCAATCATACTACAAGGATACATGCTCAACTATATTCATAGCAGCATTATTCATAACCAGAACCTTGAAACAACCTAGATGCCTCTTAACCAAAGAATGATTAAGAAAATGTACATATACACAGTGGAGTACTACTCAACAGTGAAAAACAATGATATCATGAAATTTGCAGGCAAATGGATGGACTAGAAAATATCATCCTGAGTGAGGTAATCCAGACGCAGAAGGACAAACATGGTATGTACTCACTCATAAGTGGATACTAGATATAAATTAAAAAAAAAAACAGAGTACAATCCACAGCCCAGAGAAGTTAGCTAACAAGGAAGAACCAAAGAGGGATGCATGGATCGCACTGGGAAGTGGAAACAGATGAGATCTCCATGAGTAAACTGGTGATGAGAGGTGGGCAATGGAGGGTAGGGGATGGGAGATGTGAATATAAGGGAATGGGATGGTTAGGCTAGAGCATGGATAGAGTGAGTGGGAGAGCAATGAAAAAGATACCATGACAGAGGGAAACATCATGGAGATAGGGAAAAACCAGGTGCTAGGGAAGTTCCCAGAAATCCCCAAGGATGTCCCCAGCTTAGACTACTAGAAATAGTGGAATGGGTGCCTGAACTGGCTCACCCCAGTAATCACATCAGTGAATACCCTGTCATCATAGAGCCTTTCTCTAGTAACTAATGGAAGCAGATGCAGAGATCCACAGCCAAGCACCAGGCCATGTTCCAAGAGTCCAGTGGATAAGGGAGAAAGTAGATTCTATGAGCAAGGGCATCAAGATCATGATAGGGTAACCTACAGAGAAAACCAAACCAAACTAGTGGGAACTCATGAAATTTAGATTAACAGCTGTGGAACCTACATGGGACTCAAATTGGCCCTCTTCACAGTGAGACAGTTGGGTAGCTTAATCTGCTTAAGGGATCCCATGGTAGTAGAATCAGAATCCATCCCTGGTACATAAGCAGGCTTTTTGGAACCCACTACCTATGATGGGTCACCTCACAGTCTTGAGGCAAGGGGAAGGATTTGGACCTGCCTGTACTAAATGTACCTTCCCATGGGAGGCCTTACCTTCTTATAGGAGGGAGTGAGGGTAGCATAGGAGGGGGAGGCTGGAGGGACTAGAGGAGAGAATGGGGGATCTTTAATTGGTATGTAAAATGAATAAAAATTTTTCTTAATGAAAAAAATAAAAGGACACTGTATTTCTGAGGTTGTGGAGAGCAGAGTAAAAGAAAGAGTATAGAACAATTTGGTAAAATCTTGAGTGAATAAGAGAACTTTGAAGCTATTCAAAGAAAGTAGTAGAGAAAGATCTGGTGGCCCTGAGGGAAGAATCATCTGCACTGCCTCACCCATAGTCCTCAGTGTCTGGTGCATACTGTGATTTTTAGTGCTGAGACCAAAATAACTCATGGGAGTATCATGGGGAGAGTTTACCCAGGCTAAGAAGAAAAAAGCAAAGGCATTTCAAGGGGTTACATGAGAACAGGGATGATAAACAAGAATAGGAAAAATAGTCACCAGAAAATAAAATACTTTTTGGCATAAAGAAAAATGTCTAGAAGGAATTGGATCTCAATATTAGTATTTAAGCCACTTCAAGTAATGAATGGCTATGAAGTTAATCAATGTTGCTGCATGAGATAAATGGTCAATTTGTTGATTCTCCATCTTCCTGGACATTGTTCATTATACATATTACTGCTATGTGCCTTAACTTTGACTCCATAAGCAATTCTGTAATGAAGCTTATCAGTGTGGTTTCTTGTCTTCAGCCAAATGTTTCCTCCCAATAAATGAGAATTTCAGTTCCTTGACAATATTGACTTCTCAGAGAGTCTGGACCTCCTTAGTACAGTCAATGGGAACATTTCAGAGCAATCACAATAATAGATAATGTAATTAGGCACAAGAAAAAAGGAGAATGTGTAAATGCAGACTGAAACCAGCTCCATTTGAAACAAGTTGATAAGCTCTCCCTCCTCATTTAACAAAAAACCATGTGCCCCCATGCCTTTAAGTTATCTTCTCATTTTGGATTCTTTGTTCCTTTAAAATTTGTTCCTTTTTTTCCTTTTCAAATGCAAACTAAAGCATCTGAAATTTCTGCTTTTGAACAAAGTCCCAAAACAAAATCCCTTTTCTGTTGATAGTTCTCATTCTGCCTTGAAGCCTCCCTCTACCCACAAGGTTTGGTGATCTTGTCAATGGGAGTAAAAGGAAATGCATTTCCAGAAAAGACCTGGGAAATTTTCAACCTCTGTACATTTGAAGTTGGTTGAGGATCTTTAAAGAAGGAAATACAGGAAAAATTATGGATAAACTATGGTCCCTGGCTAACAAAGGCTGCTATATCACAGATGCATCCAAATCTTCATCCACTGTTGCGCTGGGGCAGCTCCATGGATTAAATGTTGATGACAGTGGAGTTTGACTATTCTTTTCGATGAGAGATCAGCAGATTGTTGATGGTTTACTTCACTATGATCTTTTGTATTTTTAATTCAAACCAAGGATATTAATTACCCTTTTTAGTGTTAGAAGTCATGACTGTAAAACAATTATAATTGAGTTGGAAATTCCCAATAGTATAAACAACCATATGATAATTCAATAATACTGTTCTCTAGGCATAGGATCATGTGCTAAAATGTTAGCAATTGGACTGTGGAGTCAGGACAGGAGTTTCAAGTTATTTTGTGCCCCATGTTGTGTTTTAAGGTTACCTGCTCTAAAGTAGACCATTTCTCAAAATGAAATAACAACATATTGAGGCAACATTATTATTCCTCCTTCTCTATGGAAGCAGGCTCAAGTCCATCTTCTTTGTAATTCTGTTCAACAACCTTTCTTCAGAGGTTACAGAAGAGACATTTCCACCCACACTCATACCCACAAAGTCAAGGCATATATAAACTGATCAGCACTTCCTAGGTAACCAGAGGACATTTAACAATTTTGTTGATTCCAAAGGGAGACTTTACCCCATCTGAATGGAGGAGGAATGGATAGGGGGTAGAAGGGAGGTAGGAAGAGAGAACATGGGGGGGGAGAAGGGGAAACTGTGGTTGGTACATAAGACAAAATGTTTTTAAAAAAAATTTATTGTCTGAGAATTTCATACAGGCATGTTTTTGTGATCAAATGCATTTCCCATTCCTTCATCCATATCCATTATTGACCCTTTTCTTCTCTTACCTCCAAACTTCATTTTTAAGCATTCCACGTCTATTCAGGTTGCCTTCATTTACTTGTGTGAAAGACTATTAACTGGACCATCAGTAGTCTCTCAGTGACTCCTACTAAGGTAACTTTTGATTTATGGTAAATGACTCACTCCCATGTTAGAAGATTGACATGGTAATGGGTGATAAATATACTTGTGCTGTTATTCCTTTTCTAGAGTAGTAAAATTATCACAATAGTAACTACCCCATAGGTTTGTGTGAACCACAATGAGGACATTAATGTAAATTTCCCATAATAATGCTTCCTCTTCGGGCACCATTCATAATTCCTCTGAGCAAGCACACAGTTGTTGGACATATTAAAATCACAGCTTGCCAGATTTAGAGTTTATTTTCAGCTAGAGACAATGTTGTCTTCTTCCCTCCCATTGATGTAGTCTTCATTTCATCCCTACATATAGAACAGCAGATGTGTTATGGTTCTCGTGTTACTCTTCATACAGCCTTTGGCATTTCTCCCAGTAAAATATTTGGAAACATGTGGTTCTAAATCAAGCAATCATCTCTGGTGTATTATTCCTTTGTAACTTTCACCCCACTATTTCTGAAGAATATGCTGCTCTTATAACTGGTTTGTCCACACACTGCCCATGTCTATGTCTTCAAACTGTGCTGACATTGACCCTTCCATATGTTCTCACTTGATTGTCTTCAGTTCTGAAGCTTAGAACAAGATTTCAGTATAGCATTTACATAATGTGACTGTCTACAAGGTGTTCAGTGACCTTACAAATCACAAGTGATAGAGGAAATGAGGATCAGATTTTTTTAGTTTCTGAAAGAGAGTAAGAATTCCTAGTTAGCCTCCTGAACATTATGTCACACAAAGTTTCCTGCATGTCTTTTTTCTTTCCAATACAAGAATGACATTAACATCCCAGAAAAAGACTAGCTATATGATGTTTCTCCCAATGGAATTGCAGCTCAGTAGTCAAAGATACTCTGAGAGATGGAACTCTAGGTGAACTAAGATAAAATTGCCCTCTTGGTTTCAATATTAATCTCTCATTGATGTGGAATTGTTGAAATAATGTACTTATATATTATTTTCTTATTAATTAAATTTATTTTGCATCCCAACCAGTTTCTGCTTCTTCCTCTCCACCCATCCCATTCCCCACCTCTTCTCCACCCCTACCTCCAGCCAATTCACTCCTCTGTTTCTGTTCAGAAAGTGGCAGGCCTCCCATGGGTATCAACAAAGCATAATATATAAAGTTGAGGTAGGAGTAAATGTCTCCCCTTGTTTTAAGCCTGGGCAAGACAACTCAGTATGAGGAGTAGGTTCCCAAAAGCCAACCAGAATGTTAAGGACAACCCCTGCTCCCATTGCTAGGATTCTCACAGGTAGATCAAGCTACACAACTCTCACACATGTATAGAAAGCCTAGGTTGGTCCCATGAGGAATCCCTGGCTGTAAATCCAGATGCTATGAGCTCATTTGGCCCAGGTTAGTAGTTTCTGTGGGTTCCCTTGTGGTGTCATCTGTGGGAGGCCAGCTATCACGTTTAAAAAGGGTTCCTTTGAGGAGGAAAGAGGAATAAGAAGCTTTTAGATAGAAAGATAGTGAAAAAGAGACAGACAGAAACACAGGCCAACTGGGATCAAAATCCACTGTCCCCTTCTGTCTCTTCAAAGTGTTTTTTTTAATAATAATGCCAGGGGGTGGGGCAAAATATCCCCCCTTGCTAGATCAAATCATACTACACAGTCAAGTGTAGACCCTTCCAATCACCTGGTAACCATGCCCGTGGTTCAATCATCCATTATGCAGCCCTGCTGGGTAAAGCATGCTCAGATTCTTGAACCCTGAGTTCTCACTAGGAAACCTCTGTGGATCTCTATGGTTCCACCTTCTTAATATGTTAACGTGCCCCTCAGATCAATCAGATAGACAATGTCTATCTTAAGTTATCCTTCTTCCCTAATCAGCCTTACCTGTCCTGGAGATACAATTTCTGTCAAGTGTATTCTGTTTTAGGTTGGCAGCTAGCAAGAAGAATGTTACCAGTTCCTGGCTACTAGCCTCTGGCAGGAGGAAGTACAGAATTTAACTTAGCTCTGACTCAGGTCCCTACTAAGAGCTTGCAAGTAGTTGGAATAACCACAGCAATCCCTAGGGCTGCCACACCCCCAGTAAAGGAGTAGAGAATGACCAAGATGGAATGACCTTTTTGAATGGGTATAAGATGTCTATAACAGCCTTACCTGTGCAAAGCCCTTTTTTAAATCAATAAACTCTTGAGACAAATGTACCAAATAAATCAATAAATTCCTGATGGCACTGCATCAAACTTAAAAAGTCTTTTAGCTTCACCAAACCATGGTTCGTTAATATCAACAGATTAACATAAATCTAGTATGAATATCACTATACATATTTACAAGTAGCATGGATATTACTATACGTATTTACAATTCTTACAAACTTACATTCAAACGCAAACTCTATAGGACTACTTTGCAAACTTTAGCAAACATCTAAAACAGATCTCTTAACAGAACTATTTACATTTTCTTCCAAGACAGAGAGTACATGAATTGTGAGTCCCCACAATTAAAATTGTAGATGAACTCAAAATTGTTTCATTTCTGAAGTTTGTAAAAGTTCAGAAAAGTCAGTTCTAATAACAGTCTTATAGTTCCCCTGAAAGTTTGAAATCAGAGCCTAATTCTTCAGTTACTCTAGAGTCTTTGTACCTAGCTCCCTCAACCCTGGAATTTGGTGAGTGCCACTGCCAGGGGGCTGTAACACTCAGGATGACATCACTCCCCCCGCAGCCACCTTCCCTGCTAGGCCTTCCTAGCTGTTCCAGAACCAGTGGAAGTGTACCCAGTGGCAGACAGTCGCCGGCCAGGGGGCGGTCCCTTTACTCAAATTCATTGCAGTTCCCATGAATGCAACAATTCAACTAAGTTCAAATAGATGTTGCTGAAACTTCACTCTTAGTTACAGCAGCATTTTATATCAGTCTTTCCTGAGGAAACTTTCATTAGGGAGAAGGTGGTTGCCACAGTAACTGAACTTTACTATGTAGCAGAGCTCTTTGGAAAACTGCTCAATTAGCAAACAGAAACTGTGTGACTTTGTCTGCTAGCTCTGTTCAGGCTTTTATAATCCCAGTCCTGAGGCTTGAGTGCTCTCAACTGCCTCTCACCCTAGGGGCTCAAGGTTCCTCCCACTGCTATGAGCCACAGCTCTTAAGTAGCCCTGGCTCTGGGAGGAAATCCAGCTTCTATGAGCTTTGATTCTCAAGCAGCCCTTCCAGGTCCGAGAGAAAACCCAGCTGAGGCCAGCAGCTGCTGCTGCACCCCTGGCTCCAATTACATTCACTTATACTATATTACCCTGGGCATCTGGGTGTTCAATTATGGGGAACATTTGAAAGCCTTGCACCTCTTACCCTCTGCTAGCTACCTCCCAAATATTGGCTTGAATAGGAAATACAGTACTAGCAGTGAGGGTTTGCCATGTTCTGGGAGGTTTTGTGCCAGAGCAATTATGAGTGACTTTTCCATTCTGATAGACAACCCCCCAGGTGAGTCTAATTCTGCCCCTACAGAGGGAAAGGAGACCTGGGAAGCAGATGTCTGAAGAGCTCCCAGTTTTTGAGAAAGAGAAAGTACTTAGTTTTTCAAGCCCTTTAGTTCCTTCCTTGTCTCATCCCAAGACTTCTGTTTCCTAAACTTGGCTTCTTGGCCAGTAGGGAACTGACCCTGGTTGAACAATGTTGTAAAAGTGTTCTCATCTAGTAGCAGTTCCAGGGAAGCAGAAGGTTTTGTTCTGCCCATGCCCACCTCAGGGAAAATCCCACCCATCACTCAGGGCTTACATCTAAGCTGTTTGGAATTAATGCCTACAATCCAAAAGCTTCCATGGGAATCTTTTCCATCCCATGTTCTTCATAATATTTTTGCATTTTGACTCCAATTCTGCCCCAGGAATCTGTTCAGAGTCACATAGTCAGAGAACTAAAGGACACAGTTCCTCCATGAACTCCAAGAAGCTCTGTACTTTTTGCAGTTCTACCTTAATCCCCTAGTTTTCGAACTTTCTACAAGTCAATACTCAAACATCTGCTTGCTCTTTCCCTTCCCCATTTCGGCTTTCCTTTCTCAGACTGCTAAGTCCACAGTGGCTGCTTGTTCCTGGACTCTGTTTACTTGTGTGTCAGGTCTGGCACTAGGGGAATTCTACTCTTACCCTGAATTTTGTTCTGCACAAAATTTCTATACCTCTATATTTTTCCTAACTTAATAGATAGAAATTGAGAGAGAGAGAGAGAGAGAGAGAGAGAGAGAAACTTAGAGAGAGATACTTGTTGCATCCCAATTTTTCTACAGAGTTTTTGCTCCCAAAGACTAAAATACCACTGCCTTAAGCTCAATACAAAACTAGACATGTCTAACTGCTTCCCGAAGTGCTTCCTTACTCTCACTTACCTCCTCTGCACCCAAGTAAGTTCCTAGTTCAGGTGCCATCTGTGGGAGGCCAGCTCCCACCTTTTAAAGGTGCTTCTATGAGAAGGAAAGAGGACAAGAAACTTTCAGATAAAAAGATAGCAAAGAGGAGACAGACAGAAACACAGGATACCTTGGGGAGACCTAGATCTAAATCTACTGGCCCCTTCTATCTCTTCAAAAGGGCTTTTTATAACAATGTCAATGGGTGGGGCAAAAGACCTCCCACTTGCTAGATCAAAATACACTGCACAGCCAAGTGTAGACCCTTCCAAACACCTGGTAACCACAACCATGGTCTAGTCTTTCTCATATGCAGCCCTGCTGAGTAAAGCAAGCTCAGATTCTCAGACTCTGCATAAGTTCTCACTAGGAAACCTCTGTGGATCTTTACAATCCTTGATCCCCTGGCTCATACAATCTTTCCTCCATCCCTTCAGTAGGATTTACTGAGCTTGGCCCAGGGCTTGGCTGTGGTCTCTGCATGTATTTCCATAAGTTACTGGATAAAGGCTCTTTGATGACAATTGGAATAGTCACCAATCTACACATGTACCAGAATATTATTCAATATCATTATGCTGACATTTTTCCCAGTTTTGTTTGGTTCTATCCTAGATCTCATGGCCATTCAGCCTCTGGGTACTGGCAGTATTTTTTTAAATAACCATACTATTATGTATCAATACTATCATGTGACATTTCTATTGAGGGCTCCAATTCTCCCAGTTTATGCTCACCAGAGACAAAGTAGAATATGAAACAAAAAGCCCAGCATCAAGAATGGGCTCATTCTTCTTGAGTTGTTGGTCAGTGGGCAACATAGATTCCAATTATCACAAGCTATTGATATTTCTTTTGGTTGTCCTCCAGAATTTGATAATCATACCCAGACCTTGAATAAACTATGCACTTGAATTAATAGGACATGGAGAATTCAAATGGAACTGACATGTAAGCTTTATTACTCTTTGGTTGTTTTCATGACACTGGCAGTTGCTTTGCAAACTACATGAGAATAGAAGTAGGTATCTTTCTTGTCTAGATGTCAGTTATGCAATCAAAAATACCAACTAACCTAGCAAGGTAGGCCCACTAGTTCAGTAACTTTGGAAATTTATTACTCAGACATGGGTAGTATGTGGATAGACTGGATGTAGGCACAACATGTTCTTCATATATAGTGAGTGGAAGTCCCAGAGATTATATAGCCAAATACCATCTGCTGTGCACTACAAGATGGAACTTGTCCCAACACCAAAACCTGGGAAAGTAGCCAGATTCTCGTTGTTCATATTTTCAAGTGGATACTTACTGCTTTCATTCTGCTAATTGGTCTTAATACTAAGCCATCTCCTAGAGGATTAATGTCATTTACATACTTAAAGGCATTTTTTTGATACTCAGGAGAGAAATTCCTTCTTGGAGAATATGGACCCAACAGAGAAACACAATTTGTCAGTGTGCAGAGAGTAAGAGATTGCAGAATGAACATCTCTAGATGTAACACATCTCACTCACATGTCCAAAGGCTTAGGGATCATCCAAGATAAAGGCAGAATCTTTGTCAGAGCTAATAATAGTGAATGGCTCCAATGAAATTGGGTTTTCTGCACATAGCAAGACAAATGCACATATGAACTGACAGCAGTTGTGGGTGCATATTAATATCTGCATAAAATAAAGCCAGACAAAACCATAGCATGGGGGGGGAGGGACTTCCAACCCTAGATGAGGAACTTTTGGATATAAATTGCTGCTTATTGAGTGAGAGTCAGTTTTTTTCAGGATTGTGGACCCTGAAAGTTTTCTAATGTTGCAAGATCAGCCTATTCTCTTACCCATAAAAATGACTAAGTGTATTGTTGGGTTTAAAAACTTGAAGAGAACAAATGAACTTTGGAGGTAACAGAGGTAATGAGGATAAAAGATGAACTGAAGGGGAATGAGTGTAGAGTGTATTTGTTGGCAACACATAACATGTATGTGTCCATGAATTTCAATCAATGCAATAAAGAATTGACACAGAGGCACAAATGACAAATGATAGTTAAGGACATTCTGAAGCAACAGAAAACTGCAGTAGGTATCACTAACTCCTGGGTGCACAGAAGAACAATTCTGATATATGATACTGGAATGAAAACTTACACAAAGATCATTAGGCTAGACTAGATAATACCCATATAAGTCCATGCAACTAAAGCTACCTAATATTTGACAAAGATAGAAAAAACATACATTGGCAAGAGGATATACTCTACAAATGTTAAGAAATCTGGATATAAATATCTGGTATACTGGGAATAGATCCATATCTCCTATCTTGCACAAAAGTCCATTCCAAATACACTGAGGATCTACATACTAGGCTTGACATTCAAAACTGCTTGAGGATAAAGCCAGGAGTATGTTTCCATGTTTATTCACTGGTTGAACTTTCAAAATATAACTAGACATTGTGCCAATAATGCATATGAAACAGTTCTCAGCCCAAAATGATATAGATGTATTACCTCTCCAAGGCTCAGAGACTATTGTGTAAGAGGAGTCAGAAAGAATACACAAACCATGTATTGGGGAGAAATGGAACTAAAAGATTTCCACTTGAAGTGACAAAGCTTTAGAAGCCTTTTTATCTAAACAAAGCTGCTTATGACTGGATTTTAAGCATTATATGAGGTATTGAGGAGGGACTGATGTTGAAGGAAGTGTGTCACTATGGGGGTAAGCTTTGAGGATACTGCCCAGTGAGTCAGTCAACTTCTTGTTGCCTCTGAGTCAAGTTGTAGGACTCTCAGCTCCAGTACCATGTCTGCCTGAATATTGCCATACCATGCTCTCTGCCATGATAATAATGGACTGAAGCTCTGAAAATGTAGGCAAGCCCCCTCAATTAAAAATTTTCATTTATAAGATTTTCCCATGGTCATGGTGTTTCTTCATGGTAATAAAAATCTAACTAAGTTACTCACATTTAAAGGGAAATGCTAACATACATAAAAGCATCAAAATAATTAAATCAGATTTGGACATGAGATATTATCTAGTCCAAGTTTTCATTTTATAGACAAAATAGCCCGGCACAGAGAAATTCAATAATTTGCTTAACATTTGGGGGGGGACTCAAAACAGGGAATGGTTTATCTCTTAACTCTTTTGCATGCTCACACAGAATTTGGTGACCCAATCAAGAAGATACACACCTTATATTGTCACTCATATAACAGTCAATTATTTAGTTATGCAAATTTAACAAGGTTGTCTCTGCATCATGATAGAGGAATTAACCAGTGCTAGGAAAAAGTCTTAAGAAAGGTGGGATTGTAAAACACATATAAAGTTGTAACATGAAATCTAAACAAGTTTTTTTTAATAAAAAAAAATCCTCTGGAGCCAGATATTGGGGTAAA
Source organism: Peromyscus maniculatus bairdii (assembly GCF_049852395.1). Taxonomy (NCBI): domain Eukaryota; kingdom Metazoa; phylum Chordata; class Mammalia; order Rodentia; family Cricetidae; genus Peromyscus; species Peromyscus maniculatus. Next base: position 86,618,839 of record NC_134857.1, on the reverse strand, counting down.
TGCTGAAAGATCAAAGAGAAAACGAAACAAGCCACTGCCATGTCTCACCATGCCAACTCCATGAATTCTCTGACTGAATGCCTCTGAGTCCTCAGCCCAAAGTTCTCCAGCCAAAAAGCCTTTAGTTCCTGTCTCCTCACGCCTTGTATACTTTTCTCCACCCAGCTATCACTTCCTTCCTAGTGTTGGAATTAATGGCATGTGACTACCAAGTATTGGGATTAAAAGTGTGTGCCACCACTGCCTGGCTCTATTTCTCTCCTAGACTGAGTCAATCTCATGTAGTCCAAGGTGGCTTTGAACTCATAGAGGTCCAGATGGATCTATGCCTCCTGAATGCTAGAATTAAGAGTGTATGCCACCACTGCCTGGCAGCTATGTTTAATCTAGTAACTTGTTCTGTTCTCTGATCTTCAGGCCAATTTTATTAGGGTACACAATATATCACCACATAAGGTGACAATAGATATGTGAAATACTAGCATGGAAAGGGTTAACTATAGTGAGAATCAAGGCTATTGGCAAAATTAAGAAGTTGAGAATGAGGCAGAATTAATGAGAACTAAAGGTATATAAAAAGCCATATGTAGATCCTGCCCCAGACTTCCCTTCTGGACCAGAGGTGAGTATCCAGGCCCAGCCCAGACCCCATCCCTGGGCACCAGCCACTCCGGGGAAGACCTGCCCAACTTGGCCCAGATTCTGGCCACCGGGCAGGTTCCCTTCTAGCCACACTGGGAAGGATCCCCTTCTCCAAGACCCCCGGCAGACCCTGCAATCCCCACGCTTTGTCCCACACCCATCCACCCAAGACCCCAGCCACTTCCTAAGACTTAGAGACCGGCCCCCAGCTCTCATCCTGCCCTGGACTTCCCTTTTGGACCAGAGAGAGAGCTCCCATCCTGCCCCAGACTTCCCTTCTGGACCAGAGAGAGCTCCCATCCTGCCCCGGACTTCCCTTCTGGACAAGAGCTCCCATCCTGCCCTGGACTTCCCATCTGGACAAGAGCTCCCATTCTGCCCTGGACTTCCCATTTGGAAAAGAGAGCTCCCATCTGGAAAAGAGAGAGAGACTTCCTGAATCTGTCAGCTCTGTCTGAACCAAGAGCGCTGGTAAGACCAAGAACCAACCACAAGGAGATGGGCAGACATCAAGGCAGAAGTACATACAACAAAATGAAGAGCAATATAGCAACACCAGAACCTAGCCCACCTCCAACATCTACACCTGAACATCAAAAATTGGAAGAATCAGAAGAAAACAGCCTTATGAATAACATCATGAAGAAGGTAGAGGCTTGTGTAGAGGAAAAGACAAAAAAATGGGAAGAACGCTATAAACAACTAGAGGAAAGATCAACAAATTAGAAGAAAACAATCAAGTCCTGGAAGAAAACAATAAAGTACTGAAAGAAAATCATGAAAAAGCAATGAAACAAATGAAGGAAACAGTCCAAGACCTGAAAAGGGAAATAGAAAAAAATGAAAAAGACACAAACAGAGAGAATGCTGGAAATAGAAAATCTAAGGAAATGATTGGGAACTTAAGATGCAAGTATAATCAACAGAATGAAAGAGATGGAAGAGAGAATCTCTGGTGTTGAAGATACAGTAGAAGAAATAGATTCATCAGTCAAAGAAAACACTAAAGCCAACAAAGTCATGAACCAAAATGTCCAAGAAATTTGGGACACCATGAAAAGACCAAACCTATGAATAATAGAGATAGAAAAAAGAGAAGAATACCAACTCAAAGGCACAGAAAATATATTCAACAAGATCATAAAAGAAAACTTTCCCAACTTAAAGAAGGAAATGCCTATGAAGATACAAGAAGCCTATAGAACACCAAACAGACTAGACCCCCAAAAGAGTCCCCTTGCCACATAATAATTAAACAACTAAACCTACAGAATAAAGAAAGAATATTAAGAGCAGAATGGGACAAAGGACAAGTGACTTATAAAAGCAAACCCATCAGAATAACACCCGATTTCTCAATGGAGACTTTGAAAGCCAGAAGGACCTGGACAGATCTAATGCAGACACTAAGAGACCATGGATGTCAGCCCAGACTATTATACCAGCAAAACTTTCAATCATCATAGACGGAGTGAACAAGACATTCCAAGACAAAGGCATATTTAAGCAATACTTATCCACCAACCCAGCCTTACAGAAAGCACTAGAAGGAAAATTCCAAGCGAAGGAAGTCAGATACACCCTCGAAAACACAGGCAATAGATAAAGCCACAGCAGTAAAACCCAAAGAAGAGAAGTACACACACACTACCACCAAAAAATAACAGGGATGAACAATCACTGGTCATTAATATCCCTTAATATCAATGGACTTAGTTCACCTATAAAAAGACATAGGCTTACAGAATGGATATGAAAGCAGGACCCATATTTCTGCTGCATACAAGAAACACAGCTCAAATTCAAAGATAGACGCTACCTAAGAATAAAAGGCTGGGAAAAGACTTTCCAATCAAATGGTCTTAAGAAACAAGCTGGTGTGGCCATTCTGATATCCAGCAAAATAGACTTCAAACTAAAATCAATCAAAAGAGATCACATACACATCACAGGAAAGATCCACCAAGATGAAGTTTCAATTCTGAACATTTATGCCCCAAACACAAGGGTACCCACATATGTAAAAGAAACATTACTAAAGCTTAAACCACATATAAAACCCCACACATAAAGAGTGGGAGATCTCAACACCCCACTTTCACCACTGGACAGATCTCCCAAATCGAAACATAACAGAGAAATAAAGGACTTAACTGATGTCATGACTCAAATGGGCCTAATGGATATCTATAGAACATTTGATCCTAAAAAAAAAGAATATACATTCTTCTCGGCACAACATGGAACCTTCTCTAAAATCGACCACATATTTGGCCACAAAAGAAATCTCAACAGATACAAAACAATTGGAATAACCTCCTGTGTTCTATCAGACCACCATGGTTTAAAGTTAGATTTCAACAACAACAAAAACTACAGAAAACCTACAATCTCGTGGAAACTGAATAATGCTCAATGGAATCACCAATGGATTAAGGAAGAAATAAAGAAAGAAATTAAAGACTTCCTAGAGAACAACGAAAATGAAGACACCACATACCCAAACTTATGGGACACTATGAAAACAGTGCCAAGAGGTAAATTCATAGCACTAAAGGCCCAGATAAAGAAGTTGGAGAAATCTCACACTAGTGATTTAACAGCACACCTGAAAGCTCTAGAACAAGAAGAAGCAAAGTCTCCCAGGAAGAATAGATGCCAGAAAATTATCAAAGTGAGAACTGAAATCAATAAAATAGAAACTAAGAGAGCAATACAAAAAATTAATGAAAAAAGACTTGGTTCTTTGAGAAAATCAGCAAGATAGACAAGCCCTTATCCAAACTAACCAAAAGACAGAGAGAGAGAATCCAGATCAACAAAATCAAAAATGAAAAGGGGGACATAACAACACACATCGAGGAAATCCAGAGAATCATCAGGTCATAGTTCAAACACCTCTACTCAACAAAACTGGAAAACCTAAAAGAAATGGATAATTTTCTGGATAGGTACCACATACCTAAGTTAAATCAAGACAAGATAAACTATTTAAATTATCCAATAACCCCTAAGGAAATAGAAACAGTCATTAAAAATCTCCCAACCAAAAAAAGGCCAGGACCAGATGGTTTCAGCGTAGAATTCTACCAGAACTTCAAAGAAGAGTTAATACCAATACTCTCTAAATTGTTCCACACAATAGAAACAGAAGGAACATTACCAAACTCTTTCTATGAGGCTACAATTACCCTGATTCCTAAACCAAATAAGGATGAAATAAAGAAAGAGAACTACAGACCAATCTCCCTCATGAACAATGATGCAAAAATACACAATAAAATACTGGCAAACAGACTCCAAGAACACAGAAAAACAGTTATCCACCATGATCAAGTAAGCTTCATCCCAGAGATGCAAGAGTGGTTCAGCATACGAAAGTCTGTCAATGTAATACACCATATAAACAAACTCAAAGAAAAACACCACATGATCATCTCACTAGATGCAGAAAAGTCATTGGATATAATCCAACACCCCTTCATGATAAAGGTCTTGGAGCAATTAGGAATACAGGGAACATACCAAAACATAATAAAGGCAATTTACAGAAAGCCAACAGCCAACATCAAATTAAATGGAGAGAAACTCAAAGCAATTCCCCTAAAATCAGGAACGAGGCAAGGCTGTCTGCTCTTCCGATACTTACTCAATATCGTACTTGATGTTCTAGCCAGAGCAATAAGACAACATAAGGAGATTAAGGGGATACAAATTGGAAAGGAAGAAGCCAAGCTTTCCCTATTTGCAGATGACATGATAGTATACTTGAGTGACCCCAAAGATTCCACCCAGGAATTGATAAAGCTTATAAACACCTCCAGCAATATAGCAGGATAAAAGATCAACTCAAAAAAATCAGTAGCCCTCCTATATACAATGGACAAAGAAGCTGAGAAGACAATTAGAGATACATCACCCTTTACAATAGCCACAAATGACATAAAATACCTTGGGGTAACACTAACCAAGCAAGTGAAGGACCTATATGACAAGAACTTTAAGTCCCTGAAAAAAGAAATTGAAGATGTCAGGAAATGGAAAGATCTCCCATGCTCATGGATAGGCAGGGTTAACATAGTAAAAATGGCAATCTTACCAAAAGCAATTTACAGATTCAATGCAATCCCCATCAAAATACCAACACAATTCTTCACAGACCTGGAAAGAATAATACTCAACTTCATATGGAAAAACAAAAAACCCAGGATAGCTAAAAGAAACCTGTACAATAAAACAACCTCTGGAGGCATCACAATCCCTGACTTCAAGCTCTACTATAGAGCTACAGTAATAAAAACAGCTTGGTATTGGCATAAAAACCGACATGTGGACCAATGGAATCAAATTGAAGACCCTGACATTAACCCACACACCTATGGACATATAATTTTTGACAAAGAAGCCAAAAGTGTACAATGGAAAAAAGAAAGCATCTTCAACAAATGGTGCTGGAATAACTGGATATCAACATGTAGAAGGCTGCAAATAGATCCATATCTGTCACCGTGCACAAAACTTAAGTCCAAGTGGATCAAAGACCTCAACATAAATCCAGCTACTCTGAACCTACTAGAAGAGAAAGTAGGAAGTAGTCTTGAATGCATTGGCATAGGAGATCACTTCCTAAATATAACACCAGTAGCACAGACACTGAGACAAACAATCAATCAATGGGACCTCTTGAAACTGAGAAGCTTTTGTAGAGCAAAGGATACGGTCAACAAGGCAAAGTGACACCCTACAGAATGGGAAAAGATCTTCACCAACCCCACATCTGACAGAGGACTGATATCCAGAATATATAAGGAACTCAAGAAATTAGACATCAAAACGACCAACAGTCCAATTGAGAAATGGGCTTTAGAACTAAACAGAGAATTCTCAACAGAGGAAACTCAAATGGCTGAAAGACATTTAAGGAATTGTTCAACATCCCTAATCATCAGGGAAATGCGAATCAAAACAACTCTGAGATACCACCTTATGCCTGTCAGAGTGGCTAAGACCAAAAACACTGAAGACACTTTATGCTGGAGAGGATGTGGAACTACGGGAACTCTCCTCCACTGCTGGTGGGAATGCAAGCTTGTACAACCACTTTGGAAATCAATATGGCACTTTCTTAGAAAATTGAGAATCAATCTCCCCCAAGATCCAGCTATACCACTCCTGGGCATATACCCAAGAAATGCTCAATCATACCACAGGAGCACTTGCTCAGCTATGTTCATATCAACATTGTTTGTAATAGCCAAAACCTGGAAACAACCTAGATGCCCTTCAACTGAAGAATGGATAAATAAATTGTGGCACATATACACAATGGAATACTATTCAGCAGAGAAAAACAATGACATCATGCGGTTTGCAGGCAAATGGATGGATCTAGAAAAAATCATCCTGAGTGAGGTAACCCAGACTCAGAAAGACAAATATGGTATGCACTCACTCATAGGAAGATGATAGAGGTGGAACAAGGATGACTAGACTGCTACTCACATCACCAGTGAGGCTACCTGGAAAACGGGACCCCCAAAAAGACACGGAGAAATGGATGAGATCTACATGAACAGCCTCGTCATGAGTGGGAGCAATGAAGGGCGACGGTCGAGGGAAAGAGAGTGGGAGATCCTAGCTGGATCAAGAAAAGAGAGGGAGAACAAGGAATAGGAGACCATGGTAAGTGAAGATCACATGAGAAGGGGAGGAAGCAGAGAGCTAGGGAGGCCCACAGAGATCCACAAAGATACCCCCGCAAAAGACTGCTGGCAATGGTCAAGAGACGGCAGGAACTGACCTACTCTGGTGATGGGATGGCCAAACACCCTGATAGTTGTGCCATAAACCCCATCCAAGGACTGAGGAATCTGGATGCAGACATCCACGGCTGGGCCCCTGGTGGAGCACTGGGAGTCTAATTAGTGAGAAAGAAGAGGGTTTATATGAGCGAGAATTGTTGAAGCCAAGGTTGGATAAAGCACAGGGACAAATAACCAAATGAATGGAAGCACATGAACTATGAACCAAAGGCTGAGGGGCCCCCAACTGGATCAGGCCCTCTGAATGGGTGAGACAGTCATTTGGCTTGATCTGTTTGGGAGGCAGCTGTGCGCTGGTGCCGGGTCCTGGGCTCGTTGCATGAGTTGGCTGTTTGAATCCTGGGACTTATGCAGGGACGCTTGGCTCAGTCTGGGAGGGGGGGGAATGGACCTGCCTGGACTGAGTCTATCAAGTCGATCCCGGTCCTCGGGGGAGACCTTGATCTGGAGGAGGTGGGAATGGGGGGTGGGCTGGGGGGAGGGGGAGGGGGGCGAGAGGGGGAGAACAGGGGAATCTGTGGCTATTATGTGGAACTAAATTGTGTTGTAAAATAAAAAAAAAAAAAAAAAACAAGGATGACTGGACTGCTACTCACATCACCAGTGAGGCTACCTGGAAAACAGGACCCCAAGAAAGACAAGGGGATCGCCCAATGATGGAGAAATGGCTGAGATGTACATGAACAGCCTGGACATGAGTGGGGCTTTCACCAGGACATTGATGTCATACTCTTCAGACTCACCAGCCACCAGGTGAAAAAGCAACTCTTGGCCTCCCAGGAAATGTGACTCCTCACTCCTGCAATCTGAAAGTGAACCTTTTCCCAAAACACTCCATCTCCTCAATGGCCAGCCTCTTCCAACTAAGCCAAGTTTTCAAGTTGGCTCCTGGGTGGGGGAGGGGAGGAGTCACAACTTTCACAGCACTGCTCCCACACCAATACACTGTCATTCAAATCTAAACATTTCCAGAGCTGACTTGACTGATTTTAGACCTACAGATTGCATTCTGCACTAAGAAATGCAGTTACTCTCAACCATGAGCCAGGCAGAAGACTTGGGAAGAATCTTCCCAAGTTTCAGCAGCCTGAGAACATGAGTGTAGATCCCCAGAACCCACATGAAAAAAAGCCTGGTGAGGTGTCGTGTGCCTGTAACTGCAAAGCTATGGGACATGACAATAGAGGGGAGTCCCAGGGCCTCTCTGCCTAGTCAGTCTAGCAGAAACAACAAGACTCAGACCCACCGAGACACTCTGTCTCAAAATAGTAAAATAAAGAAGCAACTAAAAAAAGTATCCTCTGGCCTCCATGTCTGCCTGCATGGGCAAGTGCACCTGCACACACATGTATACACATATGCACACACACAAACACACAATCAATTCTATTACACTTGCATCTTCTTCATCAGTCAAAATGAAACCATGTTAAAAAATTGTTTGGCCATAGTTAACATTACAAGAAAATAGAGTGCCTGATGGAATCAAATAAGCCTCGAGAGGAAGCAAGTTGTTCCAGTGGTGTGCTAGGAAAATAAAGCAGAGAAGGTGAGAAAACAGTAACACTCCTTGGAAAACTGGATCCTGGTGGACATAGGGCACTGATAAAAGATGATCTCACTGAAGCGGGTTCTCTCAGCTTGCACTTCAGGGCCCATCTCATTATCTGTGCTGGAAACAAGCAAAGTGCTTTCAGAGATATTTAATCACTTGCCATCAAATTTCTCTTACACATATCATCATGGTCATGGGCCTCAACATTAAACATGTCTCTAATCCAGTCTTCCAAGGGTGCAGATCTTGCCTTTAATGGCCTGATTATTCTCTTGCATGTTGCATTTATGTTCTCAAAAGCCAAAGGTTCGATTATTATCTGGCTAGCTTTTGAATTCGTGACCATTCCCTTTACTGCTGAAGCCAGTCTTTGTAAGAAATCTGTGAAAGATTCTTTTGGGCCCTGTATAACTTTTGTAAATGACTCAATTTTCTTTTCTGGTTCTTCAATTCTCTCCCATGCATTCAAGGCTGCCATTCGACATAAAATTAGGGTTTGGATATCATATAAACATTGTGTTTGTATTGCAGCATATTGGCCTTCTCCAACAAACTGATCCTGGAAGATTTGTATACCTTTATGCCCCCATTGTTTTTCTATGTTTTTAGCTTCCTCTTTGAACCACATTTGTTACTGCAGCTGTTGTCAAGGTTCCAGAACAGCATGGACCAACTCTCGCCAGTCCTGTGGTATAATCCTATTATAAGTTGACCAGGAGTTTAACATTTGCTTTACATATGTGGAATGCATGCCATAAGATACTATTGCCTCCTTAAACCTTTGTAAATCTAACATTTCAATTGGAGTCCAAAAATGTTATGCATTTATTTGATCAGGTAGCTGCTGTAAGGTTACTAGATAAATTAAGGGTGATTGTGTGAAAATAGGCTTTCTTTCTGTAACCATATAATCCAATCCTGAAATGATTTCACTGTTAATTTATTCTGTCTGAATTTGAGTTTCTCTATAATCCATTTTAACAGGTTTAACAGGATTTTCTAAACTTTTTGTTTTTTTTTGTTTGTTTGTTTGTTTTGTTTTGTTTGTTTTTTGTTTTTTGTTTTTTTTTCGAGACAGGGTTTCTCTATGTAGCTTTGCGCCTTTCCTGGAACTCGCTTTGTAGACCAGGCTGGCCTCAAACTCACAGAGATCCACCTGGCTCTGCCTCCCAAGTGCTGGGATTAAAGGCGTGCACCCGGCATGGATTTTCTAAAACTTTTATCCTGACACTTTCAAATTGACTATCTTTTAAAATAGTAAAATAAAGATAAGAAAATTAATAATATGCATAATTCCATATCTTCTCATATAGTTGTTCTATTTTCAGACTGCCTAAAATGTTATCAAAGACCAATTTTCTTCCAATGTATACATAAAACCCATTTTTTAATGTGAAAAAAATTTCTCTTTGAAATAGTTTTTTCCTTTAAAATATCTGATATCTTAATTGACTTACCAAGAATCTGAGGTGTGAATCCAGAGAGAGAGAAAGAGAGAGAGAGAGAGAGAGAGAGAGAGAGAGAGAGAGAGAGAGAGAGAGAGAAAGAAAGAAAGAAAGAAAGAAAGAAAGAAAGAAAGAAAGAAAGAAAGAAAGAAAGAAAGAAAGAAAGAAAGCAAACAAGCAAGAAAGCATAGCCACGAGTTCTGGCTAAAAGCTTAAATCCAGCCACGTGTTCCCACTTGAGCCGAGTTTGAGCCTGGGCTCCGGCTTCCTTAAGCTCCGACCATGTGTATTGGCATTTCAGCCAAAAGCTGCTCTATTCACAGTTGTATGTAGCTACTGCAATTAGTGGTTGCTCCAGCAGGGCAGGCCTGAGTTGTTTGTAGCACCAGCTTTAAGCAAGTAGCTCCAGCTGCAGGTAACCGCTTGTAGCTATGGTCAGTCTAGGTTGAGCTAGGCCCAAGTTAAGGAGTCAGGCCTGCCAAGGCAGGAAACCAGGCCTGTGCCAAGCCAAGCCAAGAGTTTTTTAATGAATTCTTGCCACATGGGCACCAAATGTAGATGAACAGTCTTATTAAAGAATAAACACAGAGCCAATTGCAAAGTTAAAAACCCAAGAGGTCAGAGCAGTAGCTGAGAACTGAGCTTACTCTTTGCTGCCACTGCTGTCCTTCCTCTCAGCAAGAATGCTACTTCTTGTGTATCTGTCTTTTTATAGACTTTCTGTTCTGCCTTGTCAGTGGTTGTAAACGCAACCACATGACCTCCTTGTCACTGCCCATCTATACAGACCTCCAGGTCTTCTATGGTTAGTATTGAGATTAAAGGTGTGTGTCTCCATGCTGGTGGTATCCTTGAACACACAGAAATCTGCCTGTCATGTGATTGGGGTTAAGGGCATGTGCTTACCACTGCCAGGCTTCTGTTATGGCTTGATATCAGCTCTGACCTCCAGGCAACTTTATTTATTAACATACAAATAAAATCACATTTCAGTACAAATAAAATATCACCATACCCCTTAAGGCATTTCCCACTAGCAAAGGGTTACCTTGACTGTCCCTTGTTGATCTACATTCATTAGTCCAATGTCTGCCTTTGTCAAACCTTCTACATAATCCATAAAGGAGGATTATTTGGATTCTGTTTGGATTATTATTAGAAAAAAACATTGTTTCTAGGAATGCCCTGTTTACAGTCCCTTTTTAGGTAACCTTGTTTACCACAATTGAGAAACATTTGACGTTTTTATTTTTCTTTAAACCTCTGGAAATCACCTCTCCTATCCAAGCATCATCATGGTATAAGATTCAATATTGACTGTATTTGGATCCCTTTCTCCAAGAGTGCCTTTAATAGCCTAATTACCCTTTTGCAATGTGCATTAGCGTTTTCAAAAGCTAGAGATTCAATTACTATTTGTCTAGCTTCTGAATTTGGTATGATTCTATTTACTGTTGACATCAATCTTTGTAAGAAATCAGTGGAGGTTACTTTTGGACCCTGTCCCACATATTCAAAGCTGCTGCATGGCATAAAGCCAGGGTGTCGTCCTCATATAGAAGTTGCCTTTGTACAATAGCATAATCTCCCTCTCCAAAAAGTTGGTCTTGGTAGAGTTCCATACTTCTAGCCCTACTTCATTGTACAATGGTCTTAGCCTCATCTTTCCACCAGGTCCTCCACTGTAATTGAGGACCAGGCTCCAAGACTGCTGTAACCAAGTCACTTCAGTCTTGAGGGATAATTCTATTACAAGTTGACCATGAGTTTAGCAACTGCTTCACAAATGGTGAATGCACACCATATGAGATGTTTGTTTTCTTGAATTTCCATAGGAGTCCATTTAGCTCTTACACAGCCTTGGGGATATCTATCATTTGGCAATTCCTGTAAGGTTACTGGATAAATTGAAGTTGATTGTTTGAAACCCTTAGGCGGTTCCTCTCTAACCTTATAAGTGCAATGCTGAGATTGGTTCTCCTTTAAATTCCTCTGTCTGGGTCTGAATAGCTCTATGATCTGTTTAATTAGTTTTTCTAAAATTCATGTCTTAGACTCATATTAACCAACTTTTTAGTGATAAAACAAAATGATAAAACTGATAGTGTTTATAATTAGTATTACTTAAATCCCATCTAAATTAGTTACCCTCTCATTTAATTGTTCCATTTTCAAACTGTCCAGAATATTATCATACAGAGACCTAATTCCCTCCATTGTAATAATGTTTCCAATTTTTAAATGGAAAAAACCTCACCCTTTTAACTAATTCTTCCCTTTAAGAATTCTCAATTGTCTCACCAAATCTGTTGATAATGACAATCTGCTGATGATGGTGAAATGTGAATCTGACTGCTGCTGTATAGAAAAGCAGAAGCCCAAGTGGGTTTCAAAACAGCTACCTAATTTGGGAGCATCCTGAGAAAGGGGTCCAGGGAAAGCACACAACCCATTGGGAGAAAAGAAGCCAAAGAACCAGCCATCTGCAAAAGGGGGAATTGCAAAAGTATAATACAAAGTTGAGCATTGTAATTTTTTCTTTTCCTTTTTATTTGAATCTTTTCTTAATAAAATATGATCTATGCTTTTTCCAATCTTGGTCTCAACAATTCTCGCTTATACAATCCCTCCTCTTTCTTGCCGATTGGACTCCTGAAGCTCCACCTGGGGCCTGGCCATGGATCTCTGCATCCACTTCCATCATTCATTGGATGAGAGTTCTATCACGACAGGGTGTTTGGCCATCCTATCACCAGAGTAAGTCAGTTTGGGCTTTCTCTTGACCATTGCCAGTAGTCTATGAGGTAGCCAAACTAGTGGAAACACATGAACTATGAACCAATAGTTGAGGAGCCCCCAACTGGATCAGGCCCTCTGGATAAGTGAGACAGTTGATTAGCTTGAACTGTTTGGGAGGCACCCAGGCAGTGGAACAGGGACCTGTCCTTAGTACATGAGCTGGCTGTTTGGAACCTGGGGCCTATGCAGGGACACTTGGCTCAACCTGGGAGGAGGGGACTGGACTTGCCTGGACTGAATCTACCAGGTTGAGTTGAATACCCAGGGGAGTCCTTGCCCTGGAGGAAATGGGAATGGGGGGTGGACTGGGAGGAGGGCAGGGGGGACGGGAGGAGGTAGGACAGGGGAATCCATGGCTGATATGTAAAATTAAATCAAATTATAAAATATATTTTAAAATGTTAAAAAATATGACCTATACTTTTATTCATTTATATATGTGTGTGTACATTTATTTTTTGCTCTATTCTTTCCTTTCTGTCATTTCCTTCCCTTCCCTGTCCATTCTTCTTCCCTACTAATCTCTTTCTCATACTCATATATTTTTTATTATGTTTGTGTTTCTCTGGATTCAATTAGGTCAATGTGGTAATTTGAATGAGAATGATTCCCATAGGCCCACATGTTTGAGTGCTTAGTCACCAGTTGGTGGAAGTGTTTCAGAAGTGTTAGGAGCCATAGCTTTGTTGGAAGAAGTATGCTGCCTTTGAAGTTTTAAGATTGCCAGTTCCCTATCTACCTACTGCCTATGGAGCAAGATGTAAGCTCTCAACTGTTCTATCCCCTATGCCTTTGCTGTATCATCATGGACTCTAGCCCTTTGAAGCTGTAAGCCCAATCAAACATCTTTTATAAGTTTCCTTAATCATGGTGCTTTATCATAGCAATAGAAGAGTAACTAAAACAGTCAACTTATGTGGCAATGGGATTGGAGCTATCCATTGTAGGCTGGTAGATTCTGCAATGGATACTGAAGACAATGGATGTCCTGTCTTAGAGTCCATTATTACCTCACTTCATCCGTAAGAGGTAGAGTACCATGAGCCCTTCTCATATATGTGACTGGTTGTTGAGGGGGTCAGTCTTATGAAAGTCTAGTGTATGTATTCACACCTGGTAAGAGTCCATGATTACATTGGCTTTGCCCTACAAACTGGATATCCATGTCCTTCTTCCTTCTTCCTATCTTCTAGTTATTACATTCTTTTAGTTGCTTCTTCTATAAGAGCACCTGAATCTTAGTAGGGGTAGTTAGTATAAATGTATTTTAGTGGAAAGTTCCATAGATGTCTGTTGGGTCCATTTGATTAATTACATCATTTAACTCCATTTTTTTCTCCATTTAATTTTTTAATATTATATATCTATTGACAAGAGTAAGATAGTGAAGTCACCCATTATTACAGTTTGGGTATTAATCTGTGGTTTTACATCTAGTAGTATTTGTTTTATGAAGTTGGAGGCTCCTGAATTTGGACAATATCCATTTAGAATTGGAAAATTCTATTGGAGACTATTCCATTAATAAATATGAAAGTATGAAGTAACCTTTCTCATCTCTTTTGAATACTTTTAGTTTGAAGTCCATTTTGTCAGATTTTGTTTCCTGGTTCAGTTTGCTTGAAGTATCCTTTTCCTTCCTTTATCCCCAAGGTGGATTCTGTGGTTGATGATGAAGTTTCTCAGAAGCAGGGAAAAGATGGATCTTGTTTTTCTAAGCAGTACACTATTTTATGTCTTTTTATTGGGTAATTGAGGCCATTGTTATTCAAAGTTGCAATGGAAATATTTATATTAATTTCACTTTGTTCATTTTGTGGTGGTTTCCTTTACCTCCTTTGATTAATTATCCTAGAATTTTACCATTTCTCCCCTTGGTCCTTTTAGTATGCTTATCTTTTCTTCTTTCCAGAGTATTCCATCCAATATACCCTGTAGACCTGGGTGTGTGGTCACGAATTCCTTTAATCTACTTTTAACATACATATTTTTATTTCTCCTCCTATTTTAATAAACAGATTTGCTGGGTATAATAGTCTGGGTTGGCAGTTGTGGTCATTTAGGGCTTGAAATACATCATTACAGGCCTTCTGGCTTTAAAAGTTTCTATCAGGTTTCCCTCCATTTAGAATGATTTTATCTGTGTGCTTATTGTAAAATACCATTATTATGTTGACATATATTGCTTGTATTCCTAGAGTCTCCAGGACGTTTATCACAAAGAGATGCTGGATTTTGCCAAAGGTCTTTTCTGCATCGAATGAAATCAAAATGTGATTTGTCTTTCAGTTTGTTTATGTAGTGGTTTATGTTTATTAATTTACATATGTTAAACCATCCCTGCATCTCTGAGATGAAGCCAACCTGATCATGACTTTTTGATGTGCTTTTAAATTTGTTTGCAAGTATTTTATTGAAGCTATATGCACATATATTCATAAGAAATATTGCTCTACAAATTTTCTCTTTTTGTTGAGGCTTTGTCTGGTTTTTGTATCAGGGTAATACTAGTGTCATAAAAAACTTTAAAGGTTCCTTCCATTTCTAATTTATGGAATAATTTGAGAGACGTGTCTGTTAACTATTCTTTGCAGTCAGAATTCTGTGGGCCTTTCCTGGAACTCACTTGTTAGCCCAGGCTGGCCTCGAACTCACAAAGTTCCGCCTGGCTCTGCCTCCCGAGTGCTGGGATTAAAGGCGTGTGCCACCACCGCCCGGCTTAGTCCTGAGTTTTTAATTATGGCTGTATCTTAGAAGATATTATAGGTCTATATAAATTATTTACTTGATCTCTATTTAATTTGGTTAGGTCATATATATCCAAATATCCATCTGTTAATCAGGAATTATTCCAATTAACATGGCTTTGTAAGTGAGTTGAGCTTTCTGCTCTGTATCTCTCAATACCTTTCTTTACTCTATGTTTTTAATGCTTGAAATACATTATATTATCCCAGCATGAGCATCTTTTTCTCTAGGTTTAGAAATTTTCTTCTATGATTTTCTTAAGAATATCCCTTGTTCCTTTGATATGGTATTTTATTTTTTTATGCCCTTAATTATTTTAAGGTGTACCAAATCTTTTCTATATGTTGTTCATATTTCAGATTGACCTTTATTAAGTGCTCTAATTCCTTTACATTGACTTCTAGCTATGATATTCTGTTTCTCACATGATCCATTCTGTTCATGAGGCTTTCCACTGAGATTTTAGCTGGAATCACTATGATTTATTTTTCATTTTCAGCATAATTTCAGTTTGATTTACTATCTCAAATGTTATATCTCATTAATGAACATCTGTTTTCATAGTTTACACTGACTTCTTATATTATTTGGCTGTCTGGTTTTATTTTCTTGGAACATGCAATTTTTTGAATTGTTTGAATATATTTATCATCATTATTTTGAATTCTTTATTCCAAAGATCTCCCATATCATCATCATTTTTAGATTATTATGAAATCAGTAATTTTTGGAGAACACATGATCTTCTGAACTCTGAAGGGCTTTGCTCTCTTCACTGACTCTGTTCTCTGCAAAATACACAGCTTGTCTTCCAGGCTTCAGCTGGCTCCAATCCACCTTTGACGCTGTTCTTGGTAGTCATCCCATGGTACTAGCTGTAGCTAGAGTTTTCTCCAGACCTGCCTGGCCCATGGTCAGGACTAATCTCTCTCACCTACCAGTCTCGCAGCCCCTCAGACCCAACCAAGTAAACACACAGAGACTTATATTACTTATAAACTGTATGGCCATGGCAGGCTTCTTTCTAACTATTCTTATATCTTAAATCAACTCATTTCTATTAATCTATAAGTTGCCACATGGCTTGTGGCTTACCGATATCTTTACATGTTGCTTGTCATGGCGGTGACTGGCAGCGTCTCTCTGCCTCAGCCTTCCACTTCCCAGAATTCTACTCTCTCTGTCCCGCCTATACTTCCTGCCTGGCTACTGGCCAACCAGCATTTTATTTATACAGAGTGATATCCACAGCAACTAGCATCTTCAAACTGTTGAGATCTCTGCTGCAACTGGGTTACACTTTCGCCAATACCCTTCTTGGTTCTTTTCATGGTGCCAAGCTTCAACTTCTCTGGGCCTTCAGCTGCTATTCTGGCTGTACCTTCACCAATGGCTGTGGTGGTATTCTAATTGTACTGAAATGTGATTTTGATTGTATGTTAATAAAGTTTCCTGGGGGTCAGAGCTATTAGAGCCATAGACAGAGTGTGGCGGTGGTGGCGCACACCTTTAATCCCATGGATCTCTGTGTGTTCAGGGATACAGCCAGCATTGGAAACATATGCCTTTAAGACCTGGGGGGCTGTACATACAGACAGTGATGAGGCAGTCACGTGTTTGGGTTTACAACCAATGAGAAGGCAGAATGACTATGAACCAACTAATACACAGGGAAATAGCTCTCTTTCGGGAAGCTGGAACCACGGCAAGAGAAAGGGTGAGATTTTAGCTCTGAGCTCTGACCTCTTGGCTTTCTCTTTTACATTGTTTCTGTGTTTCTTATTTAATAAGACGGTTGGTTACATCTACAAATGGCCTTTCCTGGCCTCTCACAGTGTCAAGCCTCAGCTGCTCCTCATGGCCCCTTCATGTCATGTCGTCAAAACCAGTACTACCTAGGTGACTCTTATACTACAAAGTTTGGATGTCAACAAGAGGTACAACATTGGCCACCTCTGGAAGACAGCTTTTGTGTGCTTTTCTGAGGAAACACTTTCTGGAATATTTCACTTCAGTGATTCTGGTCTCCTCTTAATCACTGCTAATTTCTCAGGCAACTAACATCAATTATCCCAGTAATGCAAAGTTTTATTTCAGTAGTTCTGGTCTCTTGTTAATTGTGGCTGACTTTTCAGCCTCACGTGACCAAAACCATAGAATCTTAATTCAAAATAAAAAATGGTCCTGATACTCTTTAAAAAATCTTTCTGAAACTTTCTAAGTCAGACATCTAGCATCTACACTGCTCCCAAATTCTTATCTCCCGAGCTCCTACATAATGGCTCACTGAGCTCTCAACACTCAGTGGCTTTTCTAGCCCAAAGTTCCAAAGTCCTTCCACAATCATCCCAAAAATGACATAATCAGGTTTGGCATAGGAATACCCCACTATCCCTCTTTGTCTTAGATTCTGCTGTGATGAAACACCATAACCAAAGTAACCTGGGAAGGAAAAGATTTATATGGCTAATACTTCCACATCATAGTCCATCACTGACGGAAGTCAGACAAAATCTCAAACAAGGCAGGATCCTGGAGGTGAGAGCTGATGCAGAGGCTATGGAGGGGTGCTTACTGGCTTTCTGTTCTTGTGTATACTGTCACAACTGTTGTGAATTCATTTGTGCAGATCTCCTGTAGTATCCAGAAAACACCTTTTCCTTGTATTTATCCACTGTCTGTGACTCTAACAATCTTTTGAGAACCACTCCTGTGATTATCCTCCTCAGGAGGATGAGAGGTGTGACATAGATGTCTCATTTAGAACTAAATGTAGATGGATTTCTAAATAGTCTTATTAAATAAAATAAATATAAGGGTGAAAGCCTTAGGGAGATCAGGGAAATAGGGAAAGCCACCAGCCAACCTTACCTCACCAATTCTGCAGCTTCCAAATATGAGTTAATTCCTATTTAACCACACACATATGCCTTGCTGTTCTGTCATCTGATTTGCTCTCTGTCCAACTACATCACTTCCTCTTCCTACACAGCTCTGTCACTTTCTATCTGTCTGTACAGACCTCCAGACCTCCACGGTTAACTAGTGTTAGAATTAAGACATGTGCCACTGTACTTGGCTCTGTTTCCAGTGTATCCTTGAGCACACAGAGATCTTGCCTGCTAAGTGATAGGATTAAGGACATGTGGTACCACTGCCTGACTTCTTTGTTTACTTATAATGGTTGGCCTTTTCCCTCTGATCTTCAGGCAAACTTTATTTATTAAATCACAAATAAAATATCATCACAATTAAGCATTCCACAGTTTCTTATTTTCTGCATATTTTCTAGTTATGGGTCTTTGCATTAATTGCCACCTACTGCAGAACAAAGCATCTCTGATGAAGTTTTAGAGAGGCACTAAGTCAATTAGAGTCAGTTTGATACTCTTGATAAAGACACCTGTAACCCTTTTCACTAAGAAGGCACCCCAAGAAGAGTCCATGGCACATATCTAGCCACTGCTTCCAATTTTGGGCATGCTAGAACAGCACCAGATCCCCAGCAAGAGTGGGGAAAAGTCTTAAATTTCATCCCTCAGCAATGCAAGCAGCATTGCATATCCTACAGAGTCTCAGCAAACATCAAGTATTTTCCAGAGCCTAAGCCATCATGCAGGTGGACATGGACAGGTAGAAAAACATAAGGTTCTTGGCTCCACCATGTCATTACCTCTCTCTCTCTCTCTCTCTCTCTCTCTCTCTCTCTCTCTCTCTCTCTCTCCAGCCCATTTACAGCTGTTATTTCTAAATGGAGAAAAGTTTTCCACCAAATCATGAAAAATCAAGGACTCTCATGTTTTGGCTATCAGTTTTATTCCATAACTTTAGATGGAAACAAGATGTCTTTGACAAGAAGTAAAGGAGAGTGCAGAAAATTAGAGAAGAGGGACACAGTCAGGTTCATGGCCAGTTGCAGCAGCTACAGCTGGTATCAAAGACAAGGCCTGCCTGACAGTGCTGCTGGTATGTGACTCCATTGAGGCAATGCCAGAAGGCATTTTTGTCATCGGCCACAGGGTACAGACCATCAGCTTTGCCAGCACAGAATCCGCTGCCTTCAGAGCTCCCATCCCCACTTCCACTTCCACTTCCAGTTACTGGAGGAGAAGTCACTTGATCAGTAGGCAGATCAGGGACTGGGCAACCTGAAATGTACAAATAGAGAAAGTAGGTCTGCTGTGGCCGTGAACTTCATCCAGAAGTGAAGAAAACTAGGCACATCATTGCCAGGAAGGGATGCAATTAATTGCAGTCTCACAGCTGAAGAGACTCAAAGACAATTATATATCAGGAATTAATAAAAAGTTTTGATCCAGCCCAGCTCTCTATTTTTCTCTCTTTTGCCATCTAAGGCATTCAAGAAAGATGTAATTTGTACAAAAAGATATATTTAAGATCAGAGTATAAATACCTCTGAGAGAAAAATCTGGAAATGGTTAGGGAGGTTGAGACATTCCCTGAGTGATGGATATATAAGGGCACTGGAATGGCTTCCTGTTAATTATCCCCAGGAGCCTAAGCAAGGCATTGAATAAGACACATACATACAAACAAACACACAGATTTGTATGCTAAAGTTAAGCACAATTTCTGCAGACTCTTATAAACATTGAAGTCCTAGAAAATCTGATCCCACACACTCCAAAGTTAAGCCTCATTTCCCGTATTTCCTTAGAAATTGAGATTTAGGGAAGGTTGGTAGCTGCCTTTCACCTGGGCAAATACAATGAAATGGAATAGAAAGAGTGCCCCCCATGTAATGGGGGTGAGCATGTCAAGACTGCCTTTAAATTGATAAAGAGACATTAGTAACACACCCTCTGCATACTCATGCTGTCACTTACTTGCAGTGGGCACACCGAGGGCTTTATTCAGAGTAGAAGTCAGAGGGAATTTGCCCTGGTCACAGAAAGAGCCAGTGAAGTCATCAAGGTCAATGGCCCAGATCATGGCTCCTCCAAAATTGTTCTGCTTAAGCCACTGAGCCTATTTAAAGATAAAAGGTGTAAGGTTAATTTGATGTCCTCAGCCTTGGTGCTGTGGTGTTAGCAAATTCAAGGAGCTCACCTTACCTTGACACTGAAGCTCTTGACATTGTCATAGCCAACCCATTCATTGGCCTTATAGGCATAGGGCACTTCCTGAGGGGCATCCCAAACCTCAGTAGCTCCATTTCTCAGGAAGGTGCAAATCTTTAAACATTAAGAGATGTAAACACTTTAAATAGTCATCCCATGAAAGAGAGAAAACATTGATTTATTTCCTTTCATATCCTCACGGGGTTACCTCAATTTTGTAATTCAGTTTTCTTTGTAATGAAGAAAATTGAGTGTTTTCATATTTGTAGTAATGGGAGACAGGACCCAGGACTTATCTATTCTCAGTATATGCTCTATCACTGAGCTACATCACATCCCTAGTCTTTCTTTTTTAAGACAGAATATATATATATATATATATATATATATATATATATATATATATATATGGCTTTGAACTTAAAATCATACTGCTTCAGCTTCCTGATTGTTCAAAATAAAGGAATGAACAACCAAACCTGAGGAAATTTTTCATGAAAAATCATTGTACAGCATGATCCTACTTTGTTTCATTCTATGATACTAGAGATAAATCCAGGGCTGTGTCCCTTCTAGGTAAATGCTCTACCACTGAGCTACATTCTCAGATTGAGTTATTTGTCAAATTCTTACATTTTATCCATATTTTAGCACTAGAAATTGGGATTCCATAGTAGAATGAGAAATAAATTTATTTTATTTCTTTCTTGCTAACATAAATGTTCGTAATAGTATGATCTTCTGCTTGAAAGAATATTATTTGGATTAAATATAGAAGTATGTTATCCAAACACTTAAAGCACCAGGAGTGAACTGCTTATTATAGGTATGTACTAGGCAAAATGAACATTGAGATCCAGTAGATACTAAACTGAAGACTATGTACAACATTGGGTGTGAAATTTACAAAGCACTCTATAGCCAACCTACTGACCTCATAGTAGGCCCAGAACCCAGCCTGCCTGGTATAGGGCCCAGCAGGGCCAGCACCAGAAGTAGGAGCACCAATTCCAGTATTGGAGGGGTTGCTCAGGATGTAAGTATGTCCATATTCTGGGAATCCAACAATGAGCTTCTCAGCTGGGGCTCCATTGTTCTTCCAGTAATTCATGACATAATCCTGTAATGGCAGCAGGTTAGGCACAGGACCCAATGGTGAGTGTTTAATTACATTAGCTCCCTGTTTTAGCAGGCAAATTATATGATGTTCATAACCAATAGATGTATTTCTTGATATTTTCTTTTCAAAAACTTTAGATGAAATTATAGTTAATAAGACATGGACAGTAACTTAAGAAAATCTTTATCAAAACTGGACAGCTGCTGAACTTATGTAAATTTGAGGTCTTAATTTCCATATGATTTACCTCACTCCCAGTCTGCATTACATAGGTTCTTACCACATTAAGGAAGGAATTGCTGCCAATCTCAGTAGGGTAACTGTAGAGGGGACTGTTCTCTCCTGTGTAGCCATCCCAGGAGCCGTGGAGGTCATATGTCATGACATGGATGAAATCTAGGTACCTGATAGGTAGTAAGATTTAAAATCATTTCTGATAACTGTTTCTCACATCTATGCAGACAAAGACACCTTTTCCAAAGCAAGTGCACAAACAAGATCTTAGAACACAAGACACCTCTAGAATAAGCACAGTGCTTAAAATGGTTCCACAGAAGTTTAGGGTAAATGCATCACTTACTGGGAAAGTTCAGGGATCTCATAGCCAGCCTCGATGTTGGAAATGCCAGCAGCTACAGCTGCAGTAACCATCAACCTGGGCTTGTTGTTCTCAGCAGCCTCCTGCTCAAAAGCTTCACGAATTTCCTGTAGAATAAGGCAAGCATGTTTGAAGTTAATTTCAAATAGGAATATAAAATAAATGCATACTTGCATAGTGTCTTTCTTCTCCAAAGTACTTTCAACTATTTTGTCTGACTTTAGTCTATCAATAACTCAATAAAGTGAGTAGTACAGATGATATTAATTTTTAAAAATTATAACTATTCAATATGCATGGGAGTTGGAAATTTTCACTGGAGTCCCACAGAAAGTTAATGTCTGGGTTATGACCAGATCCAAGGTTCCAGATGACCAGTCACAGCTCACTTGTATCACATCATGTTGAAACTATCTCTGTGATGCCCTTTACCTAGATTTCAGTGGTATAGAAAGTTGCTTCCATACACCTTTCAACACTGACATATCATGCAATGTATTGATGAATTACCAAGTGGGGAAGGTGGTAATGGCTGAGTGACAGGTCCATTTCAGTACCAGATGTTAATTCACTTTATTCTGTGTGACTCTCATTTATTTGGAGTACTGAGTTGAGCTCTGATAATGGCATTATTTGGGTCACCAAAGGGCATTCTAGGGACACCTCTGAACATTGCTGTGTGAATTGTGATTGAAAAAAACTAAGATGTTTAACAGGAAGAAGAATTATAAAGCAAATTGTCATGTCTGTCTTCAAATGCTAAACTCAGATACTGTTGTGTCTGTAGTTTTATTCTCTGTCACTTCACTGAGCAGAACTGCAGCCAATGATTAGACATTATAATTTATGAAAATCATACTTCAACTAAGAGTAGGGATGCTATTTATGATCTTTGGAGCTATTCAACATAAACGAAAGTGAAGTCTGTGGAGATGTCTCAATGGTTAAAGTACTTCCCATGCAGGCAGAAGAACCTGAGTTTAACAGTTCAATTCCCACAGAACCCACATAAGAAATGCTTAAGCAACCAGGTGATGGTGGTGTATGCCTTTAATACCAGCACTCAGGAAGCAGAGCCAGGTGGATCTCTGAGAGTTCAAGGCCAGCCTGGTCTACTGAGCAAGATTCAGGACAAGCACCAAAACTACACAGAGAAAGCCTATCTTGGAAAAACAATGCTTACACAAAACAAAGTGGTGTATTTTTGTTAACCTTGGTGCTGAGGAAACTAAGACAGATAGATCCCCAGGGCTCACTGGACAGATGGCCTATACTACTCCATGATTTTTAGGTTACTGAGAAACTGACTCAAAAATCAAGGTGGACAGTGTCTGAGAAATGACACTTCACATACACGTGCACCTGAAACATATATACAACCTATACATACACACACATAAAATGTTCATGCTCATGTGTGTGACCTCAGATACCAGTCCTCACCTTCCACTTTCTTTGAGGCACTATCCCTTTTGCTCTTTGCTACTGTGTATGTCAGACTAGCTGGTCCAAGTGCTTCCGGGGATGCTCCTGTCTCTTCCTCCCATCTCTATAGGAGCCCTGGGATTACAGATGTGCATTACTGCATCTGGCCTTTATGTGGGCTCTGGAAATTTGAACCCAGGTTCTCATGCTTTGGAGAAAATACTTTACCTGATGAGGTATCTCACTAGCCCAATATTGAAGTTATTCTGAAGCCAGCTGATAACTTGATTGTAAATGGCCATCTTCCTGTCCCAACCACTTGCTCCCAAATAACAGACACAGAGGCTTAATATTATTACTCAGCTGATAGATCAGGATTGTCACTAGCTAACTCTTATACTTAAATCAATAAATAATTACTATCTATGTTTAGCCATGTCGCTTGGTACCTTTTCTCAGTACAACATTATCATCTTGCTTCTCTCCAGTGACTCTGACTCTGCTCTTCCTCTTCTGAGAATTCTCCTAGTCTGGCTCTCATGCTCGATTTCTTCCTGCCCAGCTATCAGACTACCAGCTTCTTATTAGCAAATGGGAGTAATACATATTCATAGTGTAGAAAAGGATTGTTCCAAATCACCTGATATATGAATCCATGCAGAAAATAATCTACCATAGAAGAAAGTCTGAAACCCATGTTGTAGTAAGGTCACTGAGAGGTCAGAAAATGGACAGGATATTTTCACAAACTTGGTTCAGAAATTTCAAAAAGAAAAATCTTGCCTCCAGCCAAACTCTTAACTGGAAGTGCCAAACAAAACCACAATACTGTCTCACCCTAGACCAGCAACCAAAATCTCTGCTACTACAGAACTGTGAACAACCAGGACTACCTTAGCTTTTGTGTCCCTCAATTTTACAGGCTTGATTTGCCTGGAAAAGATTATATATATTATATATACCAGAAAATGACGTGTTTAGCAGGTTCATAGTCTGGACTTCACTCATTCGCATTGTGGAAACTAAACACCCAGAAGCTGAATGCTAAGATATTTATCCTTGTGCAACAAATACTTCTCCAAAACAGAGACAGTTTCAACATGGAGCCCACTTTGTTGTACTGTTTGTGAAGCTCTCATCAGTGTTTCCCCTTCCAATGTACTCAATAAACATGTTTTCTTACTGTTGTAGTATAAATGTTCAATTTATTCACTACCAATTCCTTCCCTAATTTGACCAACACCATAGCTATTGCTTTTATCATTTGTTTTTCCTTGGCAATCATATACCCTTGCTGATAAGTTCTGTGGTGTTCTTTGCTATGCCCTCCAGGTTGGCATCCACTCAGTTCCTTTCAGTTATTCCAGTTATGTCACACTCATATTCAAAGCTAACAAAGAGTCCTCTGTTTATGCGCCCTGTCTGTACGAGCTGCACTACAATGAAATTAGTCTTCAAAATCAGAAAACTAGGAATTCTTTCTACTTCAAACCCAATTCCTACTGATATTTGTTCTCTTTATGTATCTATGTATATTCTCTCCTTTCACCAGTGTTAGGGCCACTACTGGGACCTTGTTCACCTCTTGCTTAACTTACTTCATTGATTTCCTACTGCATCCTGCTTCTGTACACCTAATTCATGATTCATAGTTAATCCAAAAATAACCATTCCAAAATAGGCAAGGTTGGTCATATTTATCGGTTCATGAAATCTTTCAGCGATCTCCATTGTCCTTAGGTAAGTTCAAAATTCTTTAACTTAATATGAAGGTCTCTGCATGATATGATTCATGCCACCTATTTGTTCTCATGGCTTTAAAACTCGTTCCTCACTTGCACACACAAATCTGTCTTCTTTGTGTCATCTCCATCCTCACTGAGTTGAATAACAGCAAGTTCTCTCAGTGAGATCCAGCACCACTTTACCTAGAAAGTTCCTTGTGACGTTGCCCAAGAGCAGAATTAGGTAACTGCTCATTTGATTTTGGATTCTGTAGACCATGCATCTATCTAAATGTATCACAGCATTTATCAAAATGTGCTAGAGTTGTTGCTTATGCTTCATTCCTCAGATGTGTGTTCTTGAAAGCCAAGATTCTGCCTTAGCTTTGGTTTTGACTTTTACCAAATAACTGGCACAGAGTGTAGATTACTCAATAACAGTAGACAGTTTTGTACAATGACTCAGTGACAGATACACTGGTATTTATGACACTTACTAGCTGTGTGATGTCCAAACTACTTACATGTTTTCAGTACCTTAGTTACTTTTCTATAAAATGAAGACCATAATGCTTAATGAACGTATATCATAGAATAAATGTTAAGATGAAATAAATTGTGGTTCTAAAAACAACATATAGAGCAATTTCCAATATATAGCTTGTTCAAGGAATGCATGGTATCTAAGAACCTTTACTATGCTAAGGTTCCATAATTCTAAAGTCATGTTTGGTGTGTACAAGCATCCAGTTGTCTTTGGGAAAACAGGCTTTGAATCTTATAGGGATAGCACCTCTTCCTGCTTTCCTCACCTTCACAAGGACAGTGAAGAGATGCTTGTCCTGAGGAGGGCTCCCACGAGAGCCTGGGTATTCCCAGTCCAGGTCCAATCCATCAAACCCGTACTGGCGCAGGAATTTGATGACTGAAGTGATGAAGGTCTGGCGGTTCTGAGAAGTGGAGACCATGGCAGTGAAACTGAGGGAAACCAAAGTAAGGCAGAGTAAGGTCTTGGTGTTCTTTATACACTGGAATAAAAACAATTTACTCTTCAGTTTCTGCCTCACAGTCCTTTTCCAGGACCTGGACAAGGGTTAATGCAAGTTTCAGGGTTTTCCTGGTCTCTCTTTGCAATCACTACTCTTGCCACCCAAGTATCTTAGCATTCACTTTATCTTATTATTCTTCCCCACTTGCAACTCAGATGTTTATTCCAAATGCCCTTGTTGTTTTGAATGCCCTACAAACTTAATTCACAGACAATATTGAGTCTTCAAATATGCCCCCAGGTCATGTGTACTCAAGTAAGTCTTGTTGGTATATGTGGTCTCCTTTTCCTTTCTTAGGAAGACAGACAAAAGATATACACAACCTTTATCAGACCTTGTGCCCTCCATATACTTTATGAAGAGGCTTTTTTTTGAAGCAAGCAACTAAAGCTCAGAGGATGGCATCCTAAAACAGCCATCCAAATTTAGCCCTGTGAAAGCCACAATAATCCTAAAGTTTTCTAATAGGTATTAATTATTTTGCATGATAATTTATTAAGTCAGATATTAATTTAGTAGGCATCCTTAATACCCATCTGGAGTTTTGAAGTCTAAAAGTACAAGGATCATGCTGGGCTACAGTGCTTTTTAGTGAGCATTTGGCTTTCTAAAGAGAACTTACGGTGCAGTTCCAAAGTTCCAGCCTCCAATGGCCAAGAGGGTTTTCAATTCGCTGTTCCTTTAGAACAAAAGATAAACAGAAATTTTAAAATCCATGCGTTCTGCCATTTAAAATATGATTGCTGTTTATAGTATTGGGCATGCTCAAATTATTCAGAGCAAGGTTGATGTTACACTATCTACTGTAGAGCAATTTGAGCTATTGTCTTCCACTACTGAAACTTTCTTTACAGAAGCACTTTACATTATCAACATAATTGAAGTCAGGGCCACTCAGAGAAATCAGAATTATACAGCCGTTTGGCTTTATTGACTTGTACTAGCAATATTTGTACTACACATAGCTTAAAAATATAATTACCTCATTGCCATTTCATCAGATAACGTGTTGAATGTTACTAAAGTGTTATTACTTCATTACCTTCTATAATAACTAATATAAATCAATTGGTTTGCCATTACACACATACCTGGGAATTGGGGTTATGAAATGTCTGTTTCCATAAGAATTAAGCACAAAGGTTATGAGAGGACATGAAAATTCTAGCTTTATTTTCATTTCCCCTAAGATTCTGACATTACTTTAGGGCAGTGGTTCTCAGCCTTCCTAATGCTGTGACCCTTTAATACAGTTCCTCATGTTGTGGTGATGCCCAACCATAAAATTATTTTGTTGCTACTTCATAGCTGTAATTTTGTTATTATAAATTACAATGAAAATATCTGATATTTCTGATGGTCTCATGGGACCCCTGTGAAAGGGTCATTCAACCCCCTAAGAGATAAGAACTCACAGGTTGAAAACTGTTGCTTTAGGGTGAGGAGAGGCATTTTATCAAGGGACACATGTAATTTTGATGCATATAACCAATGGCTGGAGAAGTTGCTCAGTCATTAGGAGAACACATTGCTATTGTAAAGAACCAAAGTTCAGTTCCCAGCACCCACATCAGGTGACTCACAACCCAACTACCTGTAATTCCAACTCCAGGGGATCCAATGCCATCTTTTTGACTTCTGAATTCACATACACTTGGCTACTTGGCTAAATATAGACACACACATGCACAAAAATAAAAATAAAAATTTTTAAGGAAACAAAGAGAATTCTATCAAAATACAGAAAACCCATCTAATTCTTGACCTCAAAACATGTCTAATTTTAAAATCCTCTGTTCCTTGTTTTCTCTTGGAGTGAGCCAAGATGATGTGAAGTTTCCTGGGTCATTATAAAAAGACAGAAAAAAGAAAAATCATCTCTCTCACACACACACACACACACACACACACACACTTTTAAATGTTTTATTAATTTAATTTTATTTCATTTATTTAAATTAAAATAATTCAGTGTTTTAATGTAATATATACTAATATTGACTGCAGCAGAAAATATGAAAAGTTGTCTACATCTTTGCTATTTGAAGTGAGGCTCCTGGACCAGAAATATCACCCTCATGTGGCAGAACTTAATAAACAAACAGAAGAATTCATTTGAACCCTTCTCTCTTATATTAAAAAAAAACTAAGGTGTATTGATGAGCTAAATATAAGACTCAAAATTATAAAACTAAAAACTACTAGAGAAAAATCAGGGAACATGGGGATAGTTCCATGATAGACTCACAAAGCAGTGATCTCTTTGTGGGAGGGTGGGTAGTATGACTGGAAACGTGAGTAGCAAATGCAAAATGGACAGTAGAATTACATCAAATTAAAGCCACTGCATAGCAAAGGAATAAAGGAAACAGAGAAAGGACACAACATGCACATCACAGGGTTTGCAGTTGGGTGATATTGATGGTTACTTTTCTTTTCTGGTAGCATGCAGAGTACCTTCCAGCATCATGAGTGATAGGCAGTAGGGGTGAAGTTTCTAGCTGGGCACCAGCTCAATTTCTCCATATTTGATGATATAAGTGAATTCTGTCTTCAGAAACAGGGCCTTACTATCAGGTTGCAGAGAATAAGCAACAGCCTTGGCAACAGCCTAGGATTGAGGGGGTTGATAGCGAACTCCTTTGGTCAGTGATTTAATATGATAGAACCCACTCCTGGCACTTTAGGTTTTATTTGGTAGCATAAGATGTCAAATTGGAACACTGTATCAACCATCATTTGGTGACTCCTTCTAAATTCTTCATATATTCTCTGTGTTCCCCAAGACCCAATCCCACAGTCTCTTCCCAGAACTGCACCAGAACACCAGCTGCATCCCCCTCCACTGCTCACATCTCCTCTGGACCACACAGACCATCTCCTCCTAACCTCTCTCCCCCAACTCATTGCTGTATCCTAGCTGCCAACTCGAGCAGGCACACCTTCTAAACCACAGGCTGAATCTGCCCAAAAACCAAGTAGACTGCCTGCAGACGTCTTGTCTCTCTGCTCCCCCAGAACTAACCCTACAGTCTCATCCCTAGCACTGCACCAAAATACATAAAACCAATGACTCAGGTAGATAATAGCACTTCCATATTCATTGTAGCATTATTCTTAGTTATCCAAGGTACATAATCATTGTAACTGTTCATCAAATAATGAACCTTTTAAAAGTATGTGCTATTACATGCAATGAATTATATCATTCAATCTTAAAAAGAATGAAATCTGTCTTGTAACAATATTTTAAACCTAGAAGACAACATGTTACCTAAAATTAACAGTGCATAAAATAACAAATAGCACAGGATCTCACTTATAAGCAGAATCTAAATATATTTGAACTCATAAGAGTAGATGGTAGAATTTTTATCTTTTCCCTTTTATTGAAAATATTCTTTTCTCATACAATATCCTGATTATTGTTTTTCCTCTCTCTATTACTTCCAGTTCCTTTCCTTCTCTTCCCCCCTCTGTATCCACTCTCTTTCTGTCTCTTATTAGGAAAGAACAGGCTTCTAAGGGGTAGTTAAACATGACAAAATAAAATATAATAAGATGATGCAAAAACTATCATATTGAAGTTATCATGTTTAAGCAGAAGAAGGGAAGATTAAAGAGATGTTGGCCAATAAATACAAACCTTTAGTGAGATAGGAAGAATGAGTTCAAGATCTTATCTCTACAATATAGTATCTACAGTTCTTAGTACTGTACAGTATTTTGAAAATCATTGGAAGTACATTTAAATTGCTTTATGATTAAAATGTGTGTAAGATAATGTATTTGCTAATTTTCACATGAACCATTCACAGTTTGTATTTATTTTAGAACATCAATAAACACATGCATTTGTATCAACAAGAAATAAAAAGAACCTGTCTGTTCACAGGTTCTTGGTCCTGATAGTGATGTAATGTATGAGTTTCATCATGTGGAGCAGGGCATAAATCAATGAGGGAATAATTACAGTAGAGAGGGTAGAAATACTGTAAGAAACAGAGACAGTTCACTACAATAAAAGTGTTTTTCCAGACACAACAGAGAAGTTGCACATATGAATTCACTGCAGTTGGAACAGCAGCATGTACAAGATATCCAAAATATCAAACCAGACAAATTACATCAGGAAAAGGGAAAGTGAGCATGAGGTTGCATCCTTACCTGAAGAATTAGTGCCAAATGAGAACCTCTGAGAGAGTCAGTTTTCCTTAAGGTGGGACTCCAATAGGTAAACCATATTCCAGTGGATTCCCACACACTCAAGGATATATGGACATCTTCAGAAGCACTGGTGTTTGGCAACTACTGGTCCAAAAGATACCAAGTTAGATATTGATCCCTTTCTTTTACCTGTTTTTCAGGCCATTGAAAGCTTTGTAGAGTTCAATGTCATTCCATTCTATGGTAGTGATCTCATTGTTCCGCATCCCAGCAAAGGCATAGATCAGGTGAGTGCACAGGCAAGGGTCAATGTCATCAGGTGTGAATCGCCCCAAGCCTGGCCGATACTGGGCCCAGTTGGTGAAGTAGCATACCAGATTGTAGGTAGACCCTGTGGTGGTTAGAAATAAGTATGATGGTCTGGTGTAGATATCACTGAACTATGATAAAAGTTTGGGCTTTACTTCTATTTCTCTCCCCACCTCATAAGACTGATCTCCAGGTGGAGATGACCGGTGTGAGCACACTTATAGATAAGTCAAGAGAAGCTACAGATTCATTTTGAGAGCTTGGAAAAGCTTAGGTTTTTTCTAAGACAAAATGCTCATAGTTCTTGAGGCCCAGTGG
The DNA here is from genome assembly GCF_049852395.1 of Peromyscus maniculatus bairdii. Lineage (NCBI taxonomy): Eukaryota > Metazoa > Chordata > Mammalia > Rodentia > Cricetidae > Peromyscus > Peromyscus maniculatus. The sequence goes on along the minus strand of NC_134857.1, from coordinate 86,588,037 downwards.
TCCCGTGAAGTTCAATGGATGAGCATTTAAAAGCTTTTAGGTGAGCCAGGCAGTGATGGCACATGCCTTTAATCCCAGCACTTGGGAGGCAGAGCCAGGTGGATCTCTGTGAGTTTGAGGGCAACCTGGGCTACACAGTGACTTCCAAGAAAGGCCCAAAGCTACACAGAGAAACCCTGTCTCAAAAAACAAAAAAAAAAGGTTTTAGTTAGTCAAGCTATAGAGAATAGCAGTAACAGCTGACCTGTATTGGAGAAATTAGATCAAAGCTGGAATGGCTACCCACTACAGACCTGAAACTCTACTCCCCCAAAAAACAAACCCACCTCTCTAATATGTTTTATTTCTTGTTACATTTTTCCAAATAGAGTAACATTGAGGTGTTGCTGGATATTTGTACACTGTCTGAACATGTGTCACTGTGATTGGTTTAATAAAAAGTTGAATAGCTAATACCTAGGCAAGAGAAGAAACACAGGACTTCTAGGCAGAGAGAGGAACTCAGAGGGTTAGAATCTAGGTGCGAGAGGCACCAGTGAGATGTGGAACAAGCCAGGCATCCAGAATGGGAGAGAGATAAAAGTCACATAATAGAATGTAGATTAATTTTTTTAAAAAGTCAATTTAAGTTATAGAGCCAGTTGTGAGCAAGCCTAAGTTAAAGTCCAAGCTTCCATAATTAATAATAAGTCTTGCTGTCATTATTGGGGAGCTAGTGGTCCCATAAAAAAAGAAAGTCCAACTTCACCAGGGTGTATTTTGACTTAAATATATTAATCAGACAATTGCTTTATGGAAATTCGGATATTTGAGTTTATGGTAGGTAATTGTTTTGTCAACTGTAAAACATGGAATTAGGGACTTACCCAGATGAGCATTCAGCAGAAGGGCCAGACCTAGTAAGAGAAAATACATATTTATTCTGTACCAGCTGCCTAAATTCACTCAGATATAACCCTAGAGCCTTATGGTCCATCCTGCTTATTGTGTGCTGTGACAGCCAAAGTTCAACTTTGCACTTGTGTAAAGGAGTCATCTTTTCAGTAAACATTCTTTGATCTACACTTTACCAGTTGGTCAAAATGGCCATTAACCTTTTCTACATTCTGTGTCATAAATTTTTGTAAGTGTGAAGTCTACTAACTATGAAGTAGGGATGATTGACTCCAAATTCACTGCACTCAGTGACCACACAATCAGATGTGTCTCCATACCCAGAGCTGATATGAACTCAGTACTTCAACATATAAGGCATCCTCTAAAGCAGACTCAAGCTACAGGAATATGTTGGAAGCATTGTAGTGGGTAGCTGTTGTGTCTATGATCTTGAAGCACTGCCCCTAGAGATGCAACAGGTAACAGTTTCACCTGCCTATGAACTTGAAGTATGTGCCCCTGGAATGTGGCCTTACAGACCCTTAAGACTTGAGATTCACTAGGCATCATTTTCTTTGCTTCATCATGGGACTTGGATGTGGGACTGATACAGGCAGTCAGAACAGCATTCTAGAACTTGTATAAATTCTGTTCTGTTCTGTACAGTGAGTTTTTGCCCTTAATAAGCCCTTTGCCCATTAAAAAGACGCTACAGATTTCTCATTATAGCTGGTGCCCCGACGTGGTAGGCCATCCACAACCTTTATCCATGCAGATAAGCTTCCATATGAAATAGCCTCCTACCCCTGCCAGCTCAGATCCTCCCCACAGACTCTGAGCAGCCCGGGCAATCTGCTACGTACTAGCAGCAGCTCAGATTCCATCCTTGTAGACCAAATATCCCTGCTTTCATGCCTTTTGCCACTGCCACCAGGTCCCTAACTGGACCCTTCCTCCTGAACCAGGTCTCAGGTAGCAGCATAGATGCCATTGTCCCATCACTACTGCCTTGTACTGCAACCACAGCTGCTGGGGAGGGAGAACGGTGCAAGTGAGAGAGTGACCAAGTGAGCACGCCTTCGCAGCAGCCCTACCCCCTTAGACAGCACCTCTGGTCTGCTTCATTGCCCCTTGGTACCCTCCTGCAACTGTCCTACTGTCCTACCACTGGCACTGAATCCCTGCCCATGACCGCTGCCACCATCCTACATGTAGCACACATGTGCAACCAGCCCCATAGCATCTCCAATCAGACAGGCAGCTCCTGACAGGTGCACATGCTTGAGCACTTCCAGCCCATTGGTGTATTCCCTTATTGGTATATATAATCTGTTGTGGTCCCAGCAACCCTACCTAGTACTCAGGGGTTTGCTTGGGTGAGTCCTTCAACCACAGGAGCCCATTCAGATAGCCTGAGTCAGTTTGAACAGACCTGCTTTGGAGCTGTATCTCCAACACCTGCTGGCCAAATACTGTTACTACACCTAAAAACCATCAAAAGATCTGGGCTATCTGAAACACAAGGACAATTAGGACCATCTCTAAGGGGTAAAATTTTAATTACTCAATAATTTTACCCCTTAAACTGATTAACAAACAAATTAATAAAAGTTTTCTTTACATATTTTGAATATTTCTCACACCATCGCCAATAATATCACCACTCAGGAATTTAAAAACTTCTTTGTACTATAAGTGAAAGTTTACAAGACATATATGACCTTTCTGGGTATACAATGTTCACCATAATCGCATTTAGCATAGTGATTCATATTATAGCTTTGAAAAATTGGCTTAATAACAATACCAAAAATGAGACATTAATGGGACTGATACAGACTTTGCAAAGTGGTAATGAGGACTTAAACAAATGGATTCTTTCTCTGGAATCTGCTAATTTACCACAAGAACTTCGTTCAGTCTGATAACAATAACTGGACAACAAATTTAATTGTATTTATAAAAAATACAAATACTTAATGGATAAAACAATAAACCTTCAGAGCAATCTTAATGCCATCCAGATAATTTCTAAGGGGGGGAGATCATCGCTAATTGATAGAATAGTCTTTAGAATCATATGTTTCAGATGAACATAAAAAAAATGTATGATTCCATGAAATCTCTACAATCCTTCACAACAGAGGAGGTTCAAACACTACAAAGGGTGGTAGTTAATTGATTTCAAGCCCTAGAGGAGTCTATCAGGAAGGATAATAAGGAAACTAATAAGAAGGTCAAAGCCATACAAATCATAGCATCAACAGATGGCTTTCATAAAATGGCTTATTCACTGTCCATGAGAAGCCAGCAGATGATAAACATCCTAAGGAATATGTGTAATATATCTGGCAACCAATTCATATGAGAGATTTAAAACACATTAAGGAGGCTGTGGTTACCTAAGGTCAAAAGATGTTAAGTACATGGTCTTCTAAAAGTAGAATCACACCAGATGACTGGAATCAGTTTCAGCTGCATTAGAATACAGCCAGCAGTTACAATAGAAAAGCTGGTTGAGAGAAGAGACTTAAGCCATTGAACAGCAAGGTAAGATTAGAGGTTTTGAGTTCTCCCAAGATCAAATTCTTGGTGAGGGTGGTTTCACTGATACAAATGTACAATCTACCTTTGGTGAGAATACTTTATCCCTATGCTGTACAGCAGCTTTAAATGCTTGGGGGTAGGGAGAATTCCAGAACCAGGGAAACCAACTGAGATATATATAAAGGTTTTCCAGGGGCCCAAAGAACTGTTTACTGATTTTTTGCAAAGACTGGCCAAGGCTATACACAAGGCAGTATCTGACCAAGAATTAAGACAAATATTAACTCAGTCTTTGGCTTTTGATAATGCTAATAAAGAATGCAAAAGAACACTTACACCTTTAAAGCTCAGATTAACATCTTTAGAGGAATGGATTCAGTACAAAAATAGTATTGAGTCTCTTAATTATGGTAATGAGGCTTGGATAGGAGAGGCGATTTCCAAAGGTGGAAGGAGGCATCAAACTGCCAAATATTTTAACTGTGGTACACCAGGTCATATAAGAAAAAATTGTACACAGGGTGTTCCTAGAAGCAATGCTTCCTCTAGAAATAACCCAAACAGGAGACCCCAATATTCTGTATTATGCAGAAGATATGGCAAAGGTTAACATTGGACCAATGAATACACAAATCAAAAAGAGACATATGAGACAACCCTTTACTAGTGGGAAATGCCTCAAGGGGCCAACTTGCAGGCCCCCAAATGAAACATGGTACAAACATTTCCAGCCACTGTGGAGGAAATTCCTCCCTAGGAGAATTAAATAACCCAATGTCTAATATAAATAATAATACTGCACTGGACAATAGAACAGCCTTGATAGATGGATCAAAAATTACAAAAAAAAAACACCATAAAATGAATATTTTGGCAGACTTCCATAAATGAACAAAGACCAAAGCTTAGAGTACAAATTAATAACATTGTTCTGGAAGGTCTGGTAGACACAGGTGTGGATGCAACTATAATTACACCAAAATCATGTCATCTGAATTGGCCTCTTAAAAAGGTAGATGTCCAATTTCTAGGGATTAGAACCTTAACTCAGGTAAAACAAAGTTTGAGATAGGTTGAATGCATAGGGCCTGAAGGACAGAGAGGAAGACTAAAGCCATATGTGGTTAATGTAGCAGTGAATCTTTGGGGCTGAGATCTGTTATAGCAATGGAATAGCCAGATTAAAATTCCTCCAGTCTCACAAGTGAAATATAGATCAATTCATGTTTCTAGGAATAATATTATAAAATGCTATAAAAAACAGCCACCAACCATTCAAGCTGTACATAAACAGAGCACAGCTGCTGTTAAGCTTTTCAAAGTACCAATGGTCCTATCTTTAAAATGGCTAACTGATAAACCTGTCTGGTTTGCTCAGTGGCCTATGCCATAAGAGAAACTACAAGCTTTAGAACAGATGGTTCAGGAACAGTTAAATTCTCAACATATTGAAAAATCTACCAGCCTTTTGAATTATTCTGTATTTGTTATTAAAAAGAAATTTTGTAAATGAAGAATGCTGATGTATCTCACAGCCATAAATAATTAATAATTCAGTCTATGGGCTCCCTAAAGAATGGGATACCCTTGCCTTATCTGTTAGCCAAAGAATGACCTATTACAGTTATTGACTTAAAAGACTGTTTCTTCACCATACATATATAAAAAAGAATAGAGAAAAATTTGCCTTCACAGTACCTAATTATAATAATTCACAGCCAGTCAAGAGATATCAATGGAATGTCCTCCCATGGGTAATGTTAAATGGCTCTACCCTGCGCCAATATTTTGTGAAAAAAATATTGGAAATGATCCATGCAAAATTTCCACAATCTATAATTTACCATTATATGGATGGTATCTTGTTAGCTGATCCAATGTTAGATATCTTACAAATCATGTTTGAATAAGTGAAGAAAGTTCTGCCTTCCTGGGATTACAAATCCCCCCCCAAAAAAAATACAAAGAGCAGACTATTAATTACTTAGGATATAAGATCAATCTACAAAAAATTTAGACCCCAAAAGGTACAACTCAGGAAAGACTGACTACAGACTCTTAATAATTTTTAAAAAATGTTAGAAAGCATTTCCAACTTACACACTATCATTGGAATACCTAAAGATGGACTAGTAAATTTAGCCAAAACCCTAAAAGGGGACAAGGACTTAAATAATACAAAAGAATTATCAGTTGAAGCTAGGAAGGAATTGGCTCTAGTAGAAAAGAAAATGTGAGAGGTACATATGGATCATGTGAATCCAGAATTTAACTGCATTCTGGTCATATTTCCCCTCTAGACACTTCTTCACAGGGATTTTGATGCAGAAGGAAGATATTATATTGGAATGGATATTTCTACCACATAAACCAAGTAAGAAGTTGAAGACTATGGGGAAAAGATCTCTGATTTGATTCTAAAAGGAAAATTAAGACTACGTCAGTTGACAGGAATGGACCCAGCAGAAATTGTAGTACCTTTAACTAATGAGGAAATTTCCTCTTTATGGAAAGATAGTGAATACTGGCAAAGAGCATGCAGTAACTTTTTGGAAGAGATTAACAATTGTCAGACCAAAAACAAGAGAAGATAATTCATAAAAAGAAGTGAATGGGTCCTTTCTCACAATGTACAGCAAAAACCAATTTCTGGAGTTCCCACATTCTATATTGATGCAAATAAATCAAGAAGGCAAGATATAAATCATGAGGTTTAAGTAAAGTTGTTCAAAGCCCTTACAATTCTGTACAAAATCCAGAACTGAATGCCATTCTTATGGTAATAATGGACTTCAAAGAACCTCTCAGTATAGTTACTAACTCTCAACATGCAGTTATTTTACATACTGAAACTGCTGAATTTATTCCTGATAATATAGAATTAACTTCACTATTTATACAATAATAGGAAATCATCAGAAATAGGAAACATCATATATATATATATATTACACATCAGATTTCATACAAGTCTGCCAGGTCCTCTAGCACAAGGTAATGATGAGGTTGATCAGTTATTAATAAGTAATGTGCTAGAAACCTCAGAATTTCATAAGAAATATCACGTAAATAGCAAAAGTTTGAAGAAGGACTTTTCCATCACTTGGCAACAAGCCAAGGAAATTGTAAAAAAAAAAAAAAGTCCTACTTGCTCCTTCTATAACCAAACTCCATTACTTGTAGGAAGCAATCTTAAAGGTATATAAAGGAATAAAATTTGGAAGCTGGATATATTTCATTTTGCAGAATTTAGAAGATTAAAATATGTGCACCATACCATTGACACCTATTCAGGATTTCAATGGGCAACAGCTCTGAAAAGTCTGATTCTGTAATTACATACCTATTAGAAGTTATGGCCATCATGGAAAAAAACTGTACAAATTAAGACTGACAATTCCCCATCATGTGTCTCAAAATGAGACAGCTTTTTGCTTATTACAATATATGACACATTACAGGTATACCACACAATCCCACGGGCAAGCAGAGATTCTGTTGCCCCCTAAATAGCAGGAAGCAATTCTAAGAAAATGGCGCCTCTGTCCCAAAAGTTTCATTTTTCTTGGGGTTATGGATAAATAGTTATAGGGTTGGGGGTGAAACAATAAAATTTAGACTCAGTATTCTCCTTAAGAAAAGAAAAAGGGTCAGGTGGCGGTGGCACACACCTTTAATCCCAGCACTCGGGGAGGCAGATCTCCGTGAGTTCAAGGCCAGCCTGGTCTACAGAACGAGATACAGGACATGCACCAAAACTACACGGAGAAACCCTCTCTCAAAAAAAAATGTGGACTATCTATTGAGAAGGAATATAGATTGCCAACTTTTTAGCCAGGCAGTGGTGGCACAGGCCTTTAATCCCAGCACTCAGGAGGCAGAGGCAGGTGGATCTCTGAGAGTTCGAGGCCAGCCTGGGCTACCAAGTGAGTTCCAGGAAAGGTGCAAAGCTACACAGAGAAACCCTGTCTCAAAAAGCAAAAAAAAAGAAAGAAAGAAAAAGAAAAGAAAGAAAGAAAAGAAAAAGGGAAATGGATAGGTATAGTATATTAAGGTAGATTATTGTATATACTAATAAACTAATTTAGTAAAATATCAGCTTTAGATAAATTGCACTGAGATGTGTTCCAGAAGGTGTATCAATTCTGCTCTGTAAAGTTTTTTCCCCTTAAAAAATCCTTTGCCCTTTAAACAGACTCTGTGAATTTCTCACTACAAAGCATCTTCAGAGAAATTTTGCTAGAAGAGGTATTATGTAAGCCTCCAAATGCTTCTACTTGGCTTCAACAGAGCACTTTCTCTTAGGTGTTATTTTACTCTATAGCCCAGTCTAGCCTGGAGAACCTTCTGCCTGTGCCACTTGAGTACTGAGACCACAAGCTTGAATCACTGTCAAGAGAACTGGGCCACTGCTTTATATATATATTGGGCTTCAGTGTCACTTTGAAAAGGTTTTAAAGAATAACAAAATTTCAAAATCACAAATTTAGAGCAGCTATCAAGTTTTGGGTGAGAATTGGCTCTAAACAACTACTTCATCAGCCACTTTGATAAAATGTCTCAGAGAGACACATGTCATCATCCCCTAAGCAGTACTATAAGGGATAGATAAGAAATAATCCTGCAAAAGGCAGAGCAAAGACAAATTGCATGGCTCTATGTGGATTCCTATTGTTTTATCTCTAAAGGAGCTAGTTCCAGGACCCAAAGAATTAAACATAATATCAACTGAAGGCAGATGGTGCAGAAATATTAGTGGGGAAAAATGAATGACTGGACAGGACAGGGAAGAGTAAGCCGAGAATTAAAAAACAGTGAAACTTGCTTTTAGGGCCATGCCATGGCATGAGCTTTGACAACCAGAGAAAGACTGATTGTATGAGGGAAGAAATTTTGCATCAAGAAGAAAGAAAGGAAAGGTATAGAGGTATAATGCAATGACAGTTTCATGGTTGTGAGATCCTGAGGGGGAAAAAGGACATGAGGCAAGGCTACAGACTCACCTGTAACAAGAATGAGCTTGGCCATGGTGCCTTTAGTACTGCTCCAACAGGCTTCAAATGGCTTTTTATACCATCTGAGGGCCTACTTATCACAAGGGCTTCTAAATAGACAGCGTTTAACCAAGAGGTGTACATGACTAATCATTAAATTTGCAGATCTCCTTAGCAGATTTGGCTGCTTATTTATCTCACTAATGCCATAATCTTTCCTGCCCTGTGAGGACTAATTAACACCATATCTCTTTATAAGGGCCATGTTAGACCATTAGACATGACCTTTAGGCTTAAAAGCTTTTTTGGCTGTTCCCAGTGTGGACAAACACCTGTTCATATACTAAGTTAAGTTTCATTTTGTGGACATTTCGTACCTGGTATGAAAGCATGTTCTTACTGCAAAATAAATACTATAAAAACCTTTGGAAATTATTAGCTGTTTGTAAAAACCTTTTTTATGGAACTTCCACGTTTAACAGGTACAGTAAGTGCCTAAAGAACTTTTCCTCTTTGGGGAACCCTTTCTAAACATTCTGTCCATATCTATTCTTATGAGTGACTTCAAGTTATAATTATAAGGTAATTTGGCTTAAGAATTTAAAGACTGAAAGTTAATTTTGATAATTCCTTCTAGTCAATTTCAACTTTAGCCAAAATGTTGTATTCACTATTCCTGAGACTAACTTATATTTATATTTGTATATATTAATATATATTATATTATATTACATATTATATAATATATTAATATATTGTGTTTATATGTTAATTTAATATTTATATAATAATTTATATACTAATTTATATTTGTAAATATTTAGAAGGCAGTTTAACACCATTTTCATTTTGTAAAACAATATAAATAGGTTCTCCAAGCTCTTGAGTGGATTTGAAGCACCAGTCATAAATTCCCTCCTGGTGAACAGGCCTTAAATCCAACCACAAAGCTTTTTGGTACCCCCATAACAGTCACTTCAGTACTGTAGCAATAAGACTATCTTGCCTGACAAATTAGCATTATAGTACACATTATCTACTGCCTTGTAAAATGATTGACTCTCCTTCACTAGAAGCCTACAAAGCACCTTCCAACAATATGAAAGATGGAAGCTTCCAGTTGAGTTCCAACTTAATTTCTCTGTGCCCTACATAAAAGTGTGTAGTTTCGTTGGCAATAGGATCTAACTACCTAGTTTCTTCAGCAATAAGTTCTAACTATCCAAGAGCAATGGCAACAGCCTGAATTGTTTGGGGGACTACCATGGCCTTCCTGATTAACAACCATATGGAGATATCCCATGCCCAGCACTGGAATTTTTGTTTATTTAACCTATGGCTTCTAGGAATATCATCCACATACACAAGATACTTCAGTTAAAACTCCTCAAAAATTTTATGTTTATTAGATTACAGAGTAATATATTTCCATGTGGTTTTAAATACATCATATATTTCCATGTGGTTTTTCATACATCCTAAACTTTATTTAGTGCTCCTCTCTCAATTCATCACACACACACACACACACACACACACACACACACATTATTTTCTCATGTTCATGTCCCATATCATGCTAGTTTAAACCTTTCCACTTAGAGAATTTCTTTATCTACTTCCATAACAAATGTGGTCTATTATATGTGTTCCACCTCCTTGTAAGGACTCTTCCCAATCCCAAGAGGCCCTTCATAGCTTTCTGGCCTCTATAGACATTTCAAGTTAAATGCACAAATCTAAAGATCCAAAGCTAATCTGTGTATGAGAAAAAAATATGTGGCATTCATCTTTCTGGGCTTAGGTTAACTGGTATATTTCGCAGTTTCATTCGTTTCCCTACACATATTCCTTTATATGCACATTTTTATTTTCCATTCATCAGTTGGTGGACATCTAAGCACATTTCATTTCCAACCTATTTCAAATAGAACAATAATGAAAGTGGTCATGTCTCTGCAGTAGGAATGACTCTTTGGGGTATATGTCCAGTGGTGGGGCTGGGTTATATCACAGCTCTGTTTTTACCTTTTTCTGAAACCCACATGTTGAGTTCCATTGTGTCTGTACCAATTTACATTCCTTCTACCAACAGTATATAATGGTTCCTATTTCCACACATCCTATTCAGCATTCTTTGTCCTTTGTTTTCTATATGATAGCCATGGTAACTGTGGTGAGATTGAATCTCAAAATAGAATTTTTCTTTTACTTTGAGATAATATTATTACATCATTTCTACCTCCACTTTCTGTCCTTCAAATCCTCCTTTTTTTTTTTTTTTTTTGGTTTTTCGAGACAGGGTTTCTCTGTGTAGCTTTGCACCTTTCCTGGAACTCACTTGGTAGCCCAGGCTGGCCTCGAACTCACAAAGATCCGCCTGCCTCTGCCTCCTGAGTGCTGGGATTAAAGGCGTGCGCCACCACCGCCCGGCTCAAATCCTCCTATATAACCTTTCTTGCTCTCTTTGAAATGCACACTTTTTTATTAATCAATGCATGGCATATATGTATATGTAAATCCTGAGTGCTGGGATTAAAGGCGTGCGCCACCACCGCCCGGCTCAAATCCTCCTATATAACCTTTCTTGCTCTCTTTGAAATGCACACTTTTTTATTAATCAATGCATGGCATATATGTATATGTAAAACATATACATTCCAAACTATAACCTGCTTAGTCTATATAATGCTATTATATGTATGTTTTCAGTGCTGACCATTTGGTATTAGATAATCACTTGGTGTGCTCTTCCCTGGAAAAAACTATTCCTCCTACTTTTAGCATGCCTTGGTTGTCTGAGTTCTTTGTGTAGTATTGAGGTAGCACAGGCTTTCCACTTCCACTTTGGCATGTCTATTGCTGTTGTCCTAGTTCAGATCATGTTTTGGCAATCATGTTAGTGAGACTGTGGGTGTAATTTCTGACATTAGCAGAAGACACAGTCTTCTGGCTCCTACAGTCTTTCCACCCAACTCTTTCAAAATGTTCCCTGAGCCTCAGGTTCAGGAATTCTTTGATGGATATATCCATTGAGTCTGGACTTCACAACCCTACACTTTAATTGGCTGTAGATTTCTATACTTGGCTCCTAATATTGCAAAGAAATTTTCCTTGATAGTGGGTGAGAACTACACTTATCTGTGGGTATAAGGACAAATATTTAGCATGCAGTTAGGAATTATCCTGATCAGTAAAGTGGTGTTTGTGGTTTCTCCTTCAAGTTCCATTAATTCACTAGGAATAGATAATTGTCTAGGTGTCTAGTATCAAGCACGGTTTCCCACATTTTGGGTGAATCTTAAGGTAAATTAGAGAGCTGTTGGTTCCTACCAAGATATGCATGACACTAATACACTCTTAAGGTTATCTTACAGTGCTGGTCATTGTTGTGGTTCATAGGTGTCATAGCTGGGTAGGACTGCTGATTGTTTCCCCATTTGGAAGTGTGGCTGGCACCTTCTGGTACTATGCAAGCTGATCCTCTGAGAGGAGACATTTAGGTAAGTTCCAGGTCAGAAGTCTCTGGGCCCTGTGTATGAACTGTACAATGTCTTCAGCAATAGGGACTTATCTTACACCTCTGGGGAGCAACCAAGGGCAATAGTAATAGTATATAAAATTTGGGGAGTCTCTTGGACAACTGTAACCAACAACTCAAAGGACCACTTCTCATATTTGATGTTGGGGTTTTATTAGATGGTCTTTAGGTCTTAGAGGAAGAATTGTCAGCTCACTTCAGAAATTTTCATAAATATATGTACATTTATATCTATACATACATGCATATGTTTATCCACAGATGTGTTTATTATAGTTTTTAGGCAATTAGTTAATAGGATGATTGATTATGACTTGTTCAGGCATCCTTACCATTATTTTATCAGGCTTATTCTGTATTTATCTCTATCCCCCCACTAACTAGAGACCCCATTTTCCCCATTTCTCTGATCATGTCATTGTACCCTACGATACCCTTCTGTTTCTCCCTGACACTGTGATCCCAACAGTGATCCTTTTTTACCTTCCTAGTTTTTGCTGTTACCTAGGATATTCATATACATCTGAGGATTTGGAGCTAGGAGCCTCCAGTGGAAGAGAATATACAATGTTTGTCTTTCTTGGTCTGTGTTACCTCACACAATAAGATCCTTCCTAGTTACATCCATTACCTTCAAAGTTCATGATATCATTTTCTTTTAGCAGCTGAATAGTATTACATGGTGTGTATGTACCAAATTTTCATTATCCATGCATCAGTTTAAGGGCATTTAGATTGTTTTCATTTGCAAGTTATTATAAATAAAGCAACAATGCACATGGATAGAACCTTTTTTGAGATATTTCTTAGCCAAACTTTAGAATTCTTTCTCAGGCCTCAGGCCCAGTTTTTAAATAGGTCAGTTGTTTTATTGATTCCTTTTTTTTTAGTTCTTTATATATTGTAAATATTAATTCTCTGTCAAATGTGTAGACAGAAAAGATTCTCTCCTAATCTATAGGCTTCCTCTTCAGCAGACTGATTATTTCTTTATTTGTACAGAAGCTTTTCAGTTTTGTGAAGTACCACTTCACAATTCTTGGCCTTAATGTTGTTGATTTGTGATGGTATTGTTTGTGCTCTCAGTGGTATTCTGTGTCTTAATAATTATGGTCTTGTATTTCTTTCCATAATCTCTCTTCTATGCTCAATCCTCTCTTCAATGCAAAATATGGCTTCCTGGTTGTTGGTTCAGTCTTTGTGAGTCTCCATGAGCCATGTTAGTTGATTCTGTGAGTTTTCTTGTGGTGTCCTTGACCCATTTAGCTCCTAAAAACCTTTGTCTCCCTCTTCTTTAGATGTCACCAAGCTCCACCTAATGATTGGCTGTAGGTCTGCTTCTATTTCCATTGGTTGCTGGATGACACCTCTGTTGCTGGAGGGCTTCTCTCCAGGTTCCCCAAGCCCCACAGTCCCACAATCCACTTATAAAATAATCACTCAGATGCTTATATCACTTATAAACTGTATGGCCGTGGCAGGCTTCTTGCTAACTGTTCTTTTATCTTAAATTAACCCATTTTTATAAATCTATACCTTGCCACGTGGCTGGTGGCTTACCAGAGTCTTTACATGCTGCTTGTCCTGGCGGTGGCTGCAGTGTCTCTCTCCTCAGCCTTCCGCTTCCCAGAATTCTCCTCTCTTCTTATCCCACCTACTTCCTGCCTGGCCACCTACTTCCTGCCTGGTCACTGGCCATCAGTGTTTTATTTATATAGAATGATATTCACAGCACACCTCTCTGTTGACACCTGAGCTAGTCACCAATCCTAGCACCTCCCATAGGCAGGACAGACTATAGGTCAGAGGTTACAGATATTAATTTTTAGGTTGTTTATAATATGGCAAGCTTTTCTTACTCTTTCAATTTTGCAGATAGTTTTACTGAGGATGTTAGTCTAGGCTGGCCATCATCTTTCAGGACTTGGAATGCATTAATTCATGCTCTTCTGTATTTTAAAGTTTCAACTAAAAAATCAGCTGTTATTCTGATGGGTTTTTCTTTATATGTGAGTGGTGCTTTTTTTTCTCTTGCAGTTTTCAACACACTTTCTTTGTTATATATATTTAGTATTTTGATTATATAATAGATATGTCTTGGGGATTTTTCTTTTCTGGTCTTGTGCATTTTGTGTTCTACAGGCTTCTTATATCTGTTTAGCTGTGTCTTTCCTAGTTTGGCGATGTTTTCTTCTATGATCTTCATGAAACTACTGTTTATTGACTTGGGATTCTTCACCATCATTTATGCCTATAATTTGAAGGTTTGTTTTTGTTTATGGTGTCCTACATTTCCTGTCTGCTCCTTTCCTATGTGTTTTGTTGTTGTTGTTGTGTGATATTTTGATTACATTATGACAATAAAGTTTCCTTTTAGTAGAGGGTAGAACTAGCCACTAGCTGACCAAAATTAACCATGGTGGCCTTGAAGGACTGAGGACAGATAGGAAACAGTAACTAGTAGAGTGGGGCTGAGAGAGGAGTGGAGCCCTTTTGGATTGAAGATCAGGAAAGAGAGAAGGTCAGTGGTGGCTTCTCCATTGCTTCTCTCATCATTCAGGTTCTTACTCCAATAACTGACCCCTTATTTTTTATTGATAAGTAATAATTATAATTTTAATAATAATAATAACAATAATAAATGCTTCACATGGGTCACAAAATCACAAGATAGCTGCTTACCCCTGGCTTCTCAGTCACTGCAGCCATCAGAATTGGCTGGCTTCTCTTCTCTTGCCCCAAACCCTCTGAGAGAGTCTGGGATTTTCCTGTTGCAGCCTCTCTACAACTGCCTCCAGCTGTGGCACAAACTCCACAGGTCCCAAACTCTACAGGTGCCTGGGCTCCAAATGCTGGAGTTAGCTGCCCATGACCAGCCAGCTCTAACATCAGGCAGGTCCCACTACAAATGCTTCTTCTGCATGTTCCCCTGTGTCCACTTTTCAAATGGCTGGCTCCTTGGCTCATTCTCACTGTGGGATGCAGGCTTCCCATGGACCCCCTCTTTGGGCTGCTGCCACATTAGGTTTGCCACCTCCACACCCACTTGGGCTTCTGTTGTTTTGCAACCTCCACACACTCTCAGCTCACACGTGAGCAGCTACAGCTGCCCCCAAACAGACTGTGCACCAACTGTGTCTCTGTCCAACTGTGCAGCAGCAGGCAGCCACACACTTCACTGTCATTGTCAGCAGGCCTGTGAGACAACTGGGAATTCTTAAGGGGGCAGAATTATTTTAAAAAAAAAAGAAAAAAGAAAGAAAGGTTTTCTTTCTCATGTTAAAAATGGGAAGGAATATTACAATGGAGGGAGTTAAGTCTCTGTGGGATGGATAGATAATGGAATAATTAAATGAACAGATAATTAACTTAGCTGGGATTTACATAATGTCAATTGTAATCATTATCAGTTTGGTAATTCTTGTTTTATCCCTTAAAAAGCTGGTTGATATCAGTGCCAAATACAAAAAAAAAATGACTGATTAGATAAAATCCTTAGAAAAACAGACAAATTGAACTAAGAAAAATATTCACATAGAGACAGAGAAGTTTAGAACAGAAGTTACCACATTATTACATTATGAAACTGAAGAGAAGCATTCCAAGATTAATTTATCTAGTTACCATTTAAGAATGACCACCAAGCCGGGCGGTGGTGGCGCACGCCTTTAATCCCAGCACTCGGGAGGCAGAGCCAGGTGGATCTCTGTGAGTTCAAGTCCAACCTGGGCTACCAAGTGAGTTCCAGGAAAGGCGCAAAGCTACACAGAGAAACCCTGTCTCGAAAAACCAAAAAAAAAAAAAAAAAAGAATGACCACCAAATGATAAACATCCAAAGGCTATTCAGAAGTTAATGGGTCCAATAGAAAAGTTAGATTTGAAGAGATTGAAAGAAATAATAGTTTCTGATGGTATGCATTCACTTTTGTGAAGCAGATGTTAAAATCGTGGGCCACTCAGAGTAGAATTATTCCACAAGACAAGAAAGATTTAGTTACAGCAGTATTGGAAGCTAGTCCTCAGTTACAGTGGTGGAACTTGTGGAGAGATGAAGCTAGGGACTCAAACAGCAAGGTAGGGTTAGAGGTTATGAGATTTCCCAAGATCAAATCCTCAGTAAGGGACATTATACTGATGTGGAAAGATATATAGTAATCATATCTTTGCCATATGCCATACAGCAGCTTTGAATGCTTTGGACAAGATTGAAGAATCAGAAATTCTACAAGGGAACTCCTACAGCTGATAAGCTCCTTCAGTAAGGTGGCAGAATATAAGATTAACTCAAAAAAATCAGTAGCCCTCATATATACAAATGATAAATGGGCTGAGAAAGAGATCACAGAAACATCACCCTTTACAATAACCACAAATAATTATAAAATGCCTTGAGGTAACTCTAACTAAGCAAGTGAAAGACCTGTACAATAAAAACTTTAAGTCTCTGAAGAAAGAAATCAAAGATGCTATCAGAAAATGGAAAGATCTCCCATGCTCATGGATAGGTAGAATTAACATAGTAAAAATGGCAATCTTACCAAAAGCAATCTACAGATTCAATGCAATCCCCATCAAAATCCCAATACAATTCTTCACAGACTTGGAAAGAACAATACTTAACTTTATATGGAAAAACAAAAAACCTAGGATAGCTAAAAGAATCCTGTATAATAAAGCAACCTCAGGAGGCATCATGATCCCTGAAGTCAAGCTCAACTATAGAGCTATAGTAATAAAAACAACTTGGTACTGGCATAAAAGCCAACACATGGACAAATGGAATCGAAGTGAAGACACTGACATTAATCTGCACACCTATGAACATATGATTTTCAACAAAGAAGCCAAACCTGTACCATAGAAAAGAAGAAAGCATCTTAAACAAATGGTGCTGGCATAGCTGGATGTCAACATGCATAAGATTGCAAATAGATCCATATCTGTCGCCATGCACAAAACTCAAGTCCAAGTGGATCAAAGACCTCAACATAAATCCAGTTACTCTGAACTTGATAGAAGAGAAAGCAGGAAGTAGTCTGGAATGCATTGGAACAGGAGATCACTTCCTGAATATAACACCAGTAGTAGACAGAGAGCAACAATTAATAAATGGGACCTCCTGAAACTGAGAAGCTTTTGTACAGCAAAGGACATGGTCAATAAGACAAAATGACAGCCTGCAGAATAGGAAAAGATTTTCTCCAACCCCACATCTGACAGAGGGCTGATCTCTAAAATATATAAAGAACTCAAAAAGCTAGATTTCTAAATACTGAACAATCCAATTAAAAAATGGGCTACAGAGCTTAACAGAGAATTCTCAACAGAAGAATCTCAAATGGCCAAAAGGCATTTACGGAATTGCTCAACATCCTTAGTCATCAGGGAAATGCAAATCAAAACAACTGTGAGATAACATCTTACACCTGTCAGAATGGCTAGGATCAAAAACACTAAAGACAGTTTATGTTGGAGAGGATGTGGAGCAAGGGGAACACTCCTCCACTGTTGGTGGGAATGCAAACTTCTACAGCCACTCTGGAAATCAGTATGGTGGTTTCTCAGAAAATTGGGAATAAGTCTTCCTCAAGACCCAGCTATACCACTCTTGGGCATATACCCAATATGCTCAATCTTACCACACGGACACATGCTCAACTATGTTCATAATAGCATTATTCATAATAGCAAGAACCTAGAAACAACCTAGATGTTCCTCAAATGAAGAATGGATAAAGAAAATGGGGCACATATACACAATGGAGTACTACTCAGCAGTAAAAAATAATGATATCATGAAATTTGCAGGCAAATGGATGGAACTAGAAAATATCATCTTGGGTGAGGTAACCCAGACTCAGAAGGACAAACATAGTATGTACTCACTCATAAGTGGATACTAGATGTGAGGGAAATGATGGCCAGACTACAACCCACAGCTCCAAAGAGACTAGCTAACAGGAAAAGACCCTAGGTGAGACACATGGATGACCCTGTGAAGGAGAAGTGGATGAGATCTACATGAGTGGACTGGGTTTGTGGGGTGGCAGAAGCCAAGGAGTGAGGGATGAGAATATAGGGAAATGGGAGGGTCAAGCTGGAACAGGGACAGAGTAGGAGGGCAGGGAGGAAAATACCATGATAGATGAGGACATCATGGGAATAGGAAGAGGCAGGGTGTTGGGGAGGCTCTCAGGAACCCACAAGGATGACCCCACCTTGTACTGATGGCAGTGGTCCAGAGGATGCCTGGACTGGTCTACTCTGGTGACAGGTCTAGCGAATAACCTGTCATCATAGAGCCTTTGTCCAGTGACTGATTGAGGCAGATGCAGAAAGCCACGGCCAGGCACCAGGCTAAGCTCCAGAAATCAAATTGATGAGAGAGAGGAGGGATTCTGCAAGCAAGGGATGTCAAGATCATGGTGGGAGGACATGCAGAGATAACCAGCCACACTAGTAGAAGGCCATGAACTGTGGACTGGTGGCTGTGGAGCCCCCATGGGACTGGACTAGGCCCTCTGGATACAGAAGATGGTTGTCTGGCTTGAACTGTTTGGGGGGCACCCAGGAAGGGGTATTAGCATCCATCCCTGGTGCATGGGCAAGCTTCTGAGAATCTGGTGCCTGTGGTGTGACACCTTGCACAGCCTTGGTGCAGTTGGAAGGAGCTTGGACCTGCCTAGGCTAAGTGTGCTGGGCTTTGCTGACTCCCCATGGGAGATCTTGATTTGGGGGATGTGGGGATGTGGGGTGGCTTGGGAGAAAGAGCTAGGGGTGGGAGGAGGGAGGAGGGAGGAGGTGGAATCTGTGGATGGTATGTAGAGTGAGTAGAAAATTTCTTAATAAAGAAAAATGAAAAAAAAATGAAGAATCAGGAAAAAGGGTCAAGCCATTTACCAAAATTATATAAGGCCCAAAAGAAGACTTTACTGATTTTTTTTTACAAAGATGGACTTCAGCTGTAAATAGAATGATATCAGAACTAGAAGTCAGAAGAATATTAATTGAAACTTTGGCTTTTAAAAATGCTAATTCAGGAGGCTCGGCTTGAAGAGAAGCTGGTGCTGGTGGATTCGTGTGCTGTGCTGTGAGTTCTGCTGCAGGGAGCTGAACAGGGAACATGGGAGAGCTGGAAAACCATGCTGTGAATGCAGTGACCTATAATGATGTGCATGTCGACATCACTCAGGAAGAATGGGCATTGATGGATCCTTCACAGAGGAATCTCTACAAAGATGTGATGGTGGAGACCTATATGAACCTCACAGCTATAGGTTACAATTGGGAAGATCTTGAAGTTGAAGAACATTGTCAATGGTCTCAAAAACATGGAAGGCATGAAAGACCTCATACCACAGAGAAATCCTGTGAATATATGGGGTGTGGTTAAGCCTTTGTATGTCATAGTCATGCTCAAAGGCATGAAAAAGCACAAACTGAAGAGAAATCCTATGAATATAATCAATGTAGTAAAACCTTTGCACAACACAATCATCTTCAAAGGCATGGAACAACACACATGGTTAAAAAACCTTATAGATGTAATCAATGTGGCAAAACCTTTGCGTATTGGAAAGTTCTTCAATTGAATAGAAGAACACAAACAGGGGAGAAACCCTATGAATATAATCAGTGGGGTAAAGCCTTTGCACAGCACAGTCATCATCAAGGACATAAAAGAACACACACTGGAGAAAAACCTTATGAATGTAATCAGTGTGGTAAAGCCTTTGCTCATAACAGTGCCCTTCAATTGCATGAAAGAACACATACTGGAGAGAAACCCTATGAATGTAATCAGTGTGGTAAAGCCTTTGCATGGCAAAGTGATCTTCAAGTACATGAAAGATCACATACTGGAAAGAAATCCTATGAATGTGTTCAGTGCGGTAAAGCCTTTGCATGGCCCAGTCATCTTCAAGCACATAAAAGAACACATACTGGAGAGAAACGTTATGCATGTATTCAGTGCGGAAAAGACTTTGCGTGGCCCAGTCAGCTTCAAGTACATAAAAGAACACATACTGGAGAGAAACCCTATGAATGTAATCAATGTGGTAAAGCTTTTGCACAGATCAGTTCTCTTCATGGACATAAAAGAACACATACTGGAGAAAAACCCTATGAATGTAATCAGTGTGGTAAAGCCTTTGCTTATCACTCTCATCTTCAAAGACATGAAAGAACACATACTGGAGAAAAACCCTATGAATGTAATCAATGTGGTAAAGCCTTTGCACAGCCCAGTCATCTTCATGGACATAAAAGAACACATACTGGAGAAAAAACCCTATGAATGTAATCAGTGTGGTAAAGCCTTTGCTCATCACTCTCATCTTCAAAGGCATAAAAGAACACATACTGGAGTGAAACCATACAACTGTAATCAATGTATTAAAGACTTTGTCATCACAATGGTCTTCAATTTCATGAAAGAAAACATGATTCAGAAAAACCCTATGAATGTAAACAGTTTGGTAAAGCCATTTCACAGCCCAGTCATCTTCAAGTATATTAAAGAACACACACTGGAGAGTAACCCTATGAATATAATCAATGTGTTAATACCTACTCACAACACAGAGCAACCATATAACCGTAAATCTTTTAGTGTGTAATTTATCTCTGCTGTGAATATCACTCTGTGTAAATAAAATGCTGATTCGCCAATAGCCCAGCAGGAAGTATAGGCGGAACAAGCCAAGAGAATTCTGGGAAGTGGAGGCTGAGGCAGAGAGGCACTATCAGCCCCTGTGAGAAGTAACATATTAAGATAATGGTAAGTCACAAGCCATATGGCCACTTATAGATTAATAGAAATAGGTTAATTTAAGGTATAAGCACAGTTAGCAAGAAGCTTGGTCTAAGGGTAGATAATGTACTTTCATTGATTGTTGCTTTGTCAAAAGTGTAGGGAAAGGGGGCTGGGTAAAGAAACCCAGAGTAACCCTGGGGCCCACAATTAGGGAAAAATGACACAGAAAGGCCAGTTTAAAAAAAAACACACTTTGGCTCAAATCAGTGCCATCTCTGCCCCTGGCCAACTGACTTGTGAAACTAATCAACCACAAAACAGGATAATAGAATCCTGTCCCTAGGGCCCAGAACCAGGGAAAGAAATACAACTTATGTTAAATTTTGGACCTGAGCCAGAGAAATGAACCAAGGAAACATGCCCTGACTCTGAAACTGGTGACAAAATAATACTCTTGGTCCCTAGAATCAGAGGTACCAGATAATATAATAACAGTGACATTTACTTTAAAAATCTGGTGTGTGTGTGTGTGTGTGTGTGTGTGTGTGTGTGTGTGTGTGTGTGTGTGATATGTGACTATGGGTTCTTAGGCCACGACAGAAGTGTGAAGAATAGAAGACAACTTTGTGGGGTCTACTTTTGTCCATATTCATATAGCGAACCAGATGAGGTCACAGCCTTGTACAACACAGACATTTCTAACAGAGCTGTCTCATTGATGCTGAAATAAGATTACCTGAAATATTAAAACAAGAAAATATTGTTTTTTTCTAATTGAAAACATTTTATTTTAAAGATAATGGAAAATAGGAGACATTGACTAATAAATACTATTTGTGAATAAAAACTAAAAAAAATGCTAATTCAGAATATAAAGGGATGATTAGGTCTTTAAATGCAAGATCAGGGCCTATAGATGATAGACTGGAAATACAACTGATACTGAATCTCACAACAAAGGCCAATATTGGATAACCAGTGCAGATCAACTTGGGACAGGTAATGTAACCCTTTGCCATTGGGAAACACCACTGGGTGCCTGAGGCCCCTGTATTAAATTTGGTTCAATCATTGCCTATCAGCAATGGGGAAACTCCTCCACAGACTGATTAAAAGGCTTAATGCCTATTATGGAAAAACCATACTTCTCTAAATAACAGAACAGATTTAGAAGATGAAACAAAATTTTCAGGAGAAACCATAAAGCAAATATTTTGACAAATTCTATAAATGATCAAAGACCAAAGTTAAAAATATGTATAAGTGGGATTGAAATTGGGGATTTGGTAGACATAGGGACAGATATAACAATAATTGCACCAAAATCTTAGCATCTAAATTGGTGTCTTCAGGAGGTAAATGTTCAGCTTTTAGAAATTGAAACTTTATCTCAGGTAAAACAAAGTGCAAGATGGGTCAAATCTATAGGGCTGAAAGGACAAACAGTGGTTATATGTGGTTAATATAGCAATGAATTTAAGGGGATGTGATTTGTTACAACAATGGAATACCCAGATTAACATTCCTCCAATCTCAGAAACAATCCATAAACTAATGTATGTTGCTGAGAAAAATATTCAAAGGCATTATAAAGAACAGTCACTGACCATTCAGGTTATACATAAACAGCACAACAGCTGATGATCTTTCAAAGGTACCAATAGCCCTACCTTTAAAATGGTTAACTGAACCCTGTCTGGGTGGAAAAATGGCCTTTGACAACAGAAAAACTGCAGGCATTAGAACAGCTGGTACAGGAGCAGCTAAGTACTTAACATATTGTAGAATTTACCAATCCTTGGAATTGTACTATATTTGACATTAAAAAGAAATCTGGAAAATGGAGAATTATAACAGATCTAAGAGCTATTAATAAGGTGATTCAGCCCATAGGCTCCATTAGTCTGGTATTCCCTTGCCTTCTCTATTACTTATAGAATGGTCTATTATAATGATTGAGTTAAAAGACTGATTTTTTTTACTATATCATTTCAAGAACAGGATAGAGAAAAATTTGGCTTCACAGTGCCTACTATAATTTCCCACCTCTTAAAAGATATCAGTGGAAAGCTCTTCCACAAAGAATGTAAAACACCCCTACTTTGTGTCAATATTTGTATAACAGCAATTGGAAATAATTTATAATCAGTTTCCTCACTATATAATTTACCATTATATGGATATCTTACTAGCTTATTCAGATGCAGATACATTAGGGAAAAATGTTTGAAAAAGTAAAGAAAATTTTGCCTTGTTGGGGATTACAAATTGCTCCTGAAAAAATACAAAGAGGAGATAATATTAATTACCTAGGGTATAAGATATGCTTACAAAATTCAGCCACAGAAAGTAGAAATCAGGAGAGAACAATTATGAGCTCTTAAGGATTTTCAAAAATTGCTGGGAGATATTAATTGGCTATGGCCCACAATTAGATTGACAACTCAAGAACTAAATTATTTCTTTCAAAACTTACAAGGTGATAAGGATGTAAATATTCCAAGAAAATTATCAGCAGAGGATAATAGAGAATTGGTTTTGGTAGAAAAAAAACTGCAGAATGCATATGTGGATCATTTGGGTCCACAGATTGATTGTATTCTGGTTATTTTACCTTCTACACATTATCCTACTGGAATTCTAATTCAGAGAGAAGATAATATCTTAGAATGGATATTATTATCACACAATCAGAATAAAAAAAAATTGAAGACCTATGTAGAAAGGGTTTCTAAATTGTTCCTGAAAGTAAAATTAAAAGTTCAACAATTAGCAGGAATAGACCCAGAAGAAATTATACTACCTTTTACTGTGACTGAAATGTCCTCATTATGGACAGAAAATTAACACTGGCAAAGACCTTGCAGTAGGTTTTTGGGAGAGATTAGCAACAAATATCCCAAAAGCAAGAGATTTCACTTTGTAAAGAGAACTAATTGGATCTTTCCTCACATTGTAGGGGAACACCAATTTCTGGAGCCCCTACATTCTCTACTGATGGAAACAAATCAGGAAAGGCACATTATATAGTCTAGAAATTTAAGTAAAGTGGCTCAAAGCCCTTATGATTCTGTTCAAAGTCAGAATTATATGCTATTCTTATGGTATTATTAGATTTTTCCAGAACCTCTTAATATAGTTACTGAATTTTAATATGCAGAGAGAGTTGTTTTACATATTGAAACTGCTGAACTTATTCCAGATGACTGAGAATTAACTTTTTTATTTATTCAATTACAAGAAATAATCAGAATTAGAAATCACCCCATGTATACGACACATATCAGGTCCTATATGAGTCAACCTGGCCCTCCAGCACAAGATAATGTTGAAATTTATTAGCTGTTGCTAGTAGGAAATGTGCTAGAAGCCTCAGAATTTCATAAGAAGCATCATGTTAATAGCAAGGGTTTGAAAAAAGATTATCCTATCACTTGGCAACAAGCCGATGAAGTTATAAGGAACTGTCCTACTTGTTCTTTGTATAATGAAATGCCACTATCTACAGGAAGTAACCCAAAGCGTACTCAAAAAATGAAATTCAGCAAATGGATATGGTTAACCTTCAGAGTTTGGAAATTAACATATGTACTGTACCATAGATACATACTCAGGATTTCAATGGGAACTGGATTGAGTTCTGAGAAGTCTTTTTCTGTAATTACACATTTATTAAAAGTTATGGCCATCATGGGTATATCTGTACAAATTAAGACTTACAGTGCTCCAGCATATGTCTCTAATAAAATGAAACACTTTTTTTCATATTACAACATAAAGAATATTACACATATACCACATAACACTACAGGGCAAGCAGTTAGAGAAAGATCTAATCACACTCTAAAAGATATGCTTAATAAACAGAAAGGGGTAATAAAGAACCCTAGGGATAGATTGAACAATGCTTTATTAACTTTAGCTTTCTTCAATTTCAATAGTTTTTTTTCTTTTTAAAATTTTTATTTTATTTTATTAACATTTTTTCATTTATTTTGCAAAATAACCACAGTTTCCCATTTTCTCCTCTCCTCCCTTTCCCTTCTACCAACTCCTATCTAAACCCCTCCCCATCTACCCACTCCTCCATTTCCATTCAGAAAAGGGCAGGTCTGCCATGGGCTTGAACAAAGCATGGCACATCAAGTTGAAGTAGGACTGAGCTCCTCCCTCTGCATAAAAGCTGGGTAAGATAATCCAGCATGGGGAACAGGTCCTAAAAGCCAGCTAAGTACCAGAGACAGGTCCTGATCTCACTTCTAGTAGCTTACAAACAAACCAAGCTATACAACTGTCACACACAAGCAGAGGGCCTAGGTCAATCTCATGCAGGTTCCGTAACTGTTGGTCCAGAGTCCATGTGTTCCCATGAGCTCAAGTCAGCTGTCTCTGTGGGTTTCTCCATCATGACCTTGAACCCCCTCACTTATACAATCCCTCCTTCCTTTGTTCAGGAGGACTCCTAGAGTTCTGCCCAGTGCTTGGCTATGGATCTCTGCATCTGCTTCCATCAGTTAATGGGTAAAGGCTCTCTGATGACAATTAGGGTAGTCAACAATCTGATTACAGTAGATAGCAAATTGAAGCACCCTCTTCACTATTGCTAGGAGTCTTAGCTGGGGTCATCCTTGTGGATTCCTGGAAGGTTCCCAGGCACTAGGTTTCTCTCTAACCCCCAAATGCCCACCATCAAGATGTCTCTGTCATTGCTCTCCCACTCAATCCCACACTGAGTCCTGTGCTCAACCTGCCCAACACACTACCTCAAGTTACCATCTTCCACCCCCTCTACCCCTGCCCCCAGTTTACCCAGATCTCTTACATTTGGCTTCCTGGGGAAATCCATTCATCCCTCTTTGGGCTCTCTTTGTTATCTAGCCTCTTTGGGGCTATGGATTGTAGGTTGGTTAATCTGTACTTTACTCCTAATACCAACTTATGAGTGAGTACATACCATGTTTGTCTTTCTGAGTCTGGATTACCTCACTCAAAATGATTTTTTCAAGTTCCATCCATTTGCCTGCAAATTTTATGAGGTCATTTTTTTTTACAACTTAGTAAAATTCCATTGTGTAAGTGTGCCACATTTTCCTTATCTGGTCTTTGGTTGAGGGGCATCTAGGTTGTTTCAAGATTCTGGATAACATAAATAATGCTGCAATGAATTCTGTTGAGTAAGTGCCCTTGTGGTATTATTGAGCATCTTTTGGGCATATGCCCAAGATTGGTATAGCTGGGTCTTGAGGTAGATTGAATACCATTTTTCTAAGAAACCACCATATTGATTTCCAAAATGGCTATATCAGTTTGCACTTCCACCAGCAGTAAAGGAGTGTTCTCCTTACTTCACACCCTCTCCAACATGAGCTGTAATCAGTGTTTTTGATCTTAGTCATTCTAATAGGTATAAGATGATATCTCAGTCATTTTGATTTGCATTTCCTTGATGACTGGAGATGTTGAATAACTATTTAAGTGAATTCTTCCCATTTGAGATTCTTCCATTGAGCAGTCTCTGTTTAGTTCTGTACACCATTTTTTAATTGAATTATTTGGTATTTAGACATCTAGTTTCTTGAGCTCTTTGTATGTTTTGGATATCAGCCCTGTGTCAATGGTGAGGTTGGTGAAAATCTTTTCCCATTCTGTAGGCTGCCATTTTGTTTTATTGACACTATCCTTTGCCTTACGGAAAGTTCTCAGTTTCAGGAGGTCCCATTTATTAATTGTCACTCTCAGCATCTGTGCTACTGGTGTTATATTTAGGAAGTTGTTTCCTGTGCCAATGCATTCAAGGCTACTTCCCGCTTTCTCTTTGATCAGGTTCAGTGTAAATGGATTTATCTTGAGGTCTTTGGTCCACTTGGACTTGAGTTTGTGCAGGGCAATAGATATGGATCTATTTGCATTCTTCTACATGTTGACATCCAGTTATGCCAGCATGAATTGTTGAAGAAGCTTCCTTTTTTCCATTGTACAATTTTGGCTTCTTTGTCAAGAATCAGGTGTTCATAGTTGTGTGGGTTAAGGTCTGGGTCTTCAATTTGATTCCATTGATCCACATGTCTGTTTTTGTGCCAATACCAAGCTGGTATTTTTTACTAGAGCTCTGTAGTAGAGCTTGAGGTCAGGGATAGTGATTCCTCCAGAAGTTCCTTTATTGTACAGGATTGTTTGAGCTATCATGGGCTTTTAGTTTTTCCATATGAAGTTGAGTATTGTTTTTTTTTTTTTTGAGGTCAGTGAAGAATTGTATTGGGATTTTGATGGGGATTGCATTGAATCTGTAGATTGCTTTTGGTAAAATGGCTATTTTGCTATGTTGGTCCTACCTATACAAGAGCATGGGAGATCTTTCCATTTTCTGATATCTTCTTCAGTTTCTTTCTTCAAAGACTTAAAGTTCTTATCATACAGGTCTTTCATTTGTTTGGTTAGAGTTACCCCAAGGTATTTCATATTATTTGTGGCTATTATAAAGAGTGATGTTTGATTTCATTCTCAACCCATTTATCATTTGTATATAGGAGGACTACTGGTTTTTATGAGTTAATCTTGTATCCTGCCACATTACTGAAGATGTTTATTAGCTTTAGTAGTTCCCTGGTAGAATTTTGTGGTCACTTATGTATACTATTTTACTATCTGAAAATAGCTAATGTTTGACTTCTTCCTTTCCAATTTGTATGCCCTTGATATTTTTTGTTGTCTTATTGCTCTAGCTAGAATTTCAAGTACTCTATTGAAGATATGGAGGGAGTAGACAGACTTATCTACTTCCTGATTTCGGTGGAATTGCTTTGAGTTTCTCTCCATTTAATTTGATGTTGGCTGCAAGCTTGCTGTGTATTGCTTTTATTATGTTTAGTCATTTTCCTTGTATCCCTGATTTGAAAAAGACTTTTATCATGAAGGAGTTTTGGATTTTATCAAAAAATTTTTCAGCATCTAATGAGATGATCATGTGGGATTTTTTTCCTTTCAGTTTGTTTATATGGTGGATTACACTGACAGATTTTTATATGTTGAACCATCCCTGCATCTCTGTGATGAAGCCCATTTGATCATGATGGATGATTCCATTTATGTGTTCTTGATTTTGGTTTGCCAGTGTTTTATTATTTTTGTATCAATGTTCATGAGGAAGACTGGTCTATAATTCTCTTTCTTTGTTGCATCTTTGCATGGCTTTTTTTATCTGAATCTGTCAAATGTTAATGGACTAGACATCATTAATGTAATTTTTGGCTGTATATATTGTATATACTTATTGGATAGTTTTTCTTGTATTAGCTATAAGCTTTCTTTAATTTTAGACAAAAAGAGAGGAAATGTGGTGATATTGTGTTCCCCAAAATATTGTATACCTAAATAAATTTGCAAGGTAACTGTAGACTCATAAAAAGAGTTTGGTAATGTTTCTTCTGTTTCTATTGTGTGAAACAATTTGAAGAGTATTGGTTATTAGCTCATCTTTGAAAATCTGGTAGAATTCTGCTCTAAAACCATATGCCCTTGGCTTTTTTTTTTTGGTTCTATTTCTATAGAAGTTATAGGTCTATTTGAATTGCTTATCTGGTCTTGATTTAATTTGGCTAAATGGTCCCTATCCAGAAAATTGTCCATTTTTTATACTTTCCAATTGTGTTGAGTACAGGTTTTGGGAGTATAACCTAATGATTCTCTGGATTTCTTTATTGTCAGTTGTTAATTCTCCCTTTTTGTTTCTGATTTTGTTAATTTGGATATTCTTTCTCTGTCTTTTAGTTAGTTTGGATAAAATTTTGCCTATCTTGTTGATTTTCTCAAAGAACCAACTCTTTGTTTCATTGATTCTTTGTATTGTTCTCTTTGTTTCTATTTTACTGATTTCAGCCTTCAATTTGATTATTTCCTGGCATCTACCCCTCCTGGGTGAGTTTATTTCTTTTTTTTTCTAGTGATTTCAGGGGTGCTATTAAGTTGCTAGTGTGAGATTTCTCCAACTTCTTTATGTGGACATTTAGTGCTATGAATTTTCCTCTTAGTACTGCTTTCATAGTGTCCCATAATTTTGAGTATGTTGTATATTCATTTTCATTGAGTTCTAGGAAGTCTTTAATTTCTTTCTTTATTTCTTCCTTGGTCCATTGGTAATTCAGTTGAGCATGCTTCAGTTTCCAAGAGTTTGTAGGCTTTCTGTAATTTGTGTTTTTGTTGAATTCTAACTTTAAGCTACTGTAGTCCAATAAAATACAGGAAGTTATTCCAATTTCTTCATATTTGTTGAGATTTATTTTGTGACTGAGTATGTGGTCAATTTTAGAGAAGGTTCCATGGGGTGCTGAGAAGAAAGGAAATAAAGTATATTCTCTTGTGTTTGGGTGGAATGTTCTGTAGATGTCTATTAAGACCATTTGAGTCCTAACATCTGTTAGTTCCCTTATTTCTATATTAGATTTCTGTCTGGCAAACCTGTCCATTGCAGAGTGGAGTGTTGAAGTTTCCCACTATTAGTGTGTGGGGTTTGATGTGTGCTTTAAGCTTTAGTAATGTTTCTTTTACATATGTGGGTGTCCTTGATAGATTTTTTCTGTGATTAATATGTAATGTCCTTCTCAATCTCTCTTGAATAATTTTAATTTGAGGTCTATTTTGTCAGATATTAAGATTGCTACACCAGCTTGCTTCTTCAGTCTATTTGACTGGAACGATTTTTCCTAGGTCTTTACTCTGAGGTAGTATCTATCTTTGAAGTTGAGGTGTGTTTCTTGTATGCAGCAGAAGAATAGATCCTGCTTTTGTATCCATTCTGTTAGCCCATATCTTTTTATAGGTGAATTGAGTCCATTGATATTAAGGGATATTAATGACAAGTAATTGTTATATTCTGTTATTTTGGGGTTGTAGTGTTGTGTATTTCCTTCTTTGGTATTTGTTGGTGTGGAATTATCTATTGCCTGTGTTTTCATGGGTGTATCTAACTTCCTTAGGTTCAATTTTTCCTTCCAGTGCTTTCTGTGGGGCTGGATTTGTGGATAGGTATTGTTTAAATCTGGTTTTATCAGGGAATATCTTGTTTACTCCATCTATGGCAATTAAGAGTTTATCTTAAAAACCATTAGCAAGGTACTTGGTCTAATCTATGTTGAAGCTTTATATCAGTTAATAGTGTACAGCTGTCTTGGCAGCTGGGGAAATTCAAATATTTTACTATGTCAACCTGAACTGTGACCTACAGCAGTTTCTTAGTGGAACTCAATAGGCCCTGACTGTGTCAAAATTATACAGCATCTTCCTGAAAATCTACATTAATGAATATTCCCAGTATATCAGGATGTGTTCATGAGATAAACATATTACAATACAGGTAATGGGGGACTCCCCACACCATATATATCATATCAGATACCAAAGAAAATCATGTAGCAGCAACAATGTGAAGGCACAGCATAAAAAAATACATTCTGGAGTGTATTCTCATAAGCCTTGCTTGAACTAAACATATCCATCAGAGAGCTTTTCTTTTGGTGGACTGACACCTGAATTTCAATTGCCATTTGATGTTCCTCTGACACAGACACTTGCTACTGGCAGTTTATGGATCCCTGCATCTAGTGATAAAATATGGTGTGGTAACATGCATGACCAAGGACGATTCAATCAATCTATTCTAAAAGTAGAGTGGCACAAAGACAGTTAAATATTAGTTATTTCTTCCTGGTTAACAATATTTCCACAACACAAGCTAGGGGCTTTAAATAATAGACACTTACTATTTTATAATCTCTGTCCATGTGTCTTAGACAGAGGGTCACTACCAATTCAAAAATATTTCTAGGTTCTGGAGAGAGGGTTCAGCAGTTAAGAGAATGCACTTCTCTTGTAGAGAACACAAGTTTGATATCAGTCCCCACTTGGGGCAGCTCACAACCACCTGTAACTCTAGGCCCAGGGGGATCTTATGCCTTCTTCTGGCTACAATGGGAACTGCATTCATGTTCCCAACCCCACATGTATACCATAATTTAAAATAAAATCATATATATATATATATATATATATATATATATATATACACATGTGTGTGTGTATTTGTAGTATATGAATAGATGTTAACAAACACCACCCAAACATGCAATTTCAACCTTCTATATCATACATGGAGAATATGGGCACAGATAAGTCATGGTCTGAGCTTGCAGTTGACTCTAACAGAAGGTATTATATCAGCAAATCAGTATAATAAGGTAGATTACAATAGAAGTTCCTTTCTGTTTGTTTATTTATTTGTTTTATTCTGTTTGCTTGAGAGAGGTATTATAGAATATTAGTTTAAGATGTGTTATATTTGTTTATGCTATAGAATATTTATTTAATAATGCAAAGATGTGCTGCATTCTTTTAGGTTACTTGTGTTTAATTCTGTAAACCTATGTTATTTTGCCTGCATAAAACAACTGATTGGTCTAATAAAGAGCTGAACATCCAATAGTTAGGCAGGAGAGGGATAGATGAGGTTGCCAGGGAAATAATAAATAGGAGGAGATATGTAGGCTTAAGAGAAAAGCCAGCAGCAAGAAAAGGAGGAGAGGAGGATGCCATGGGGCAGCCACCCACCTACACAGCCAGCCATGGAGTAAGAAGAAAAGAAAGATATATAGAATAAAGAAAGATAAAAAGCCCAGAGACAAAATGTAGTTAAAGAGAAATGGGATCATTTAAGTTGAAAAAGCTGGCTAGAAACAAGCCAAGCTAAGATTGGGCATTCATAAGTAAGAATAAATCTTCATGTATTTATTTGGGAGGTGGGCCATGGGCCCCCAAAGAGTAAAAAGAAAAAAACTGCAGCAAGGGACTAAGAATATAGGTCTGATTATCCTGGAACTCACTATG
The DNA here is from genome assembly GCF_049852395.1 of Peromyscus maniculatus bairdii. Lineage (NCBI taxonomy): Eukaryota > Metazoa > Chordata > Mammalia > Rodentia > Cricetidae > Peromyscus > Peromyscus maniculatus. The sequence goes on along the minus strand of NC_134857.1, from coordinate 86,556,445 downwards.
TAAATCATGATGGCTTTGAACTCATAGAGATCTGCCTGCCTCAGACTCTCAAGTGCTGGGAATTGTATATGGACCACCATCCACAATTCAATAAATATTCTAATACTCAAAAAAGTTCATGAATAATTCAAGAGAGAAAACGGTGAAACAGTGGATTTATTTGTAGATAATCATTCACAAAGAATGAATGAAGAATGTCCATGAGTAACAAGAATGGACAAAATATGAAATTGAAAGGAAAGAGAATAGGCCATCTCTGAACATGAGCCTTTTAATACTTGTTTCAAAATGGGACTGTGAAACAGCAAATATTTAAGACAATATAAAGCAACCAGGATTCTCATACATTATTGGTGGGATATTATAACAATACAAAGTTCCATAAAGTGAAGTATGTGTGCTGGAAAGATAACTCCCATTTGTGTTCGTAAAATGCTTATCAGGAAAGCATGAAGACCTGAGTTCGGATGCCCAGATTAATGTAAAATACAGCATAGTATCATACATCTACAATTACAGTGCTCCTACACTAATGTTAAATTAGAGATTCAAAATGAAAAAGAGCAAACAACATATAAAGCTAAACCTATTGAAATTACATCCAACTTCTCAATGGAGACTCTAAAAGCCAGAAAGGCCTAAACAGATGTCCTGCAGACTCTAAGAGACCACAGAATCTAACCCAGACTATTATAGGAGAAATATTCAATCACAGTAGTTGGAGAAAATTAGATATTCCATGATATACTCAAACAATATCCATCTAAAAATCCAGAACTAGAGAAGATACTGGAAAGAAAACTCCAACCCAAAGACTACACCCATGAAAACAAAGGACATAATCTCACATCAGCAAAACCAAAAGAAGGGAAACACATACACAAAAAAAAAACAAAATAACAGGAATTAACAGTTATTGGTCATTATTATCTCTCAATATCAATGGACTCAATTCCCAATTAAGAACAAAAAAAAACACAGACTAGAAGAATGCATGGGGAAACAGGATCTATTTTTTAGTTCCATAAAAGAAACATTTGTCAACATCAAAAACTGAAATTACCTCTGTAAACGGCTGTAACAAAATTTTTCAAGAAAATGAACCTAAGAAACAAGCTCATGTAAGTCATTCTAATATCTAACAAAATAGATTTCAAACTAAAATTAAGCAAAAAAGACAGGAAAGGACACTTCATCCTCATAAAGGAAAAATCCACCAAGATGACCATTCAATTATTAACATTTATGCCCTGAATGCAAGGGCACCCATGTTTATAAAAGAAACATTACAAAGGCTTAAATTATACATCAATCGTTACATGTGGATAGTGGGAGCCTTCAATACCATACTCTCACCAATGGACAGGTCATCTATACAAAAGCTAAACAGAGAAATACTGAAGCTAGCAGACCTTATAAACCAAATATACCTAACAGATATCTATAGAACATTTCACCCAAACAAAAAAGAATATACCTTCTTCTCAGCACCTCATATAACATTCTCCAAAAATACCATATATTAGTTCACAAACCAAGTCTCAACAGATACAAGAAAATTGAAATAGCCCCCTGCATCTTATCAGACCACCACAGATTAATGCTGGATTTCAACAGCAACAGAAACAACAGAAAGCCTACAAATTCATAGAAAATGAACAACTCTCTCCTGAAGGATTATTGGGTCAAGACAAAAAAAACTCATAGCATTTAAGAGCCTATATAAAGAAATTAAAGAGAACTCATACTAGCAACTTAACAGCATACCTGAAAACTCTAGAACAAAAAGAAGCAAGCACATACAAGAGGGACAGACAACAGGAAATAATCAAACTGAGGGCTGAAATCAATAAAATAGAAACAAAGAGAATAGCACAAAGAATCAAGGTAACAAAGAGTTGGTTCTTTGAGAAAATCATCAAGATAGACAAACCCTTATCCAAACTGACTGAAAGACAGAGAAAGAATATCCAAATTAACAAATCAGAAACAAAAAAGAGAGAGAGAAACAAAAGACACCTAGGAAATCCAAATTATCATTATATCATACTTTGAAAACCTGTACTCCACAAAATTGGAAAATCTAAAAATAATGGACAATTTTGTCAATTGGTACAACCTACCAAAGTTAAATCAAGATCAGATAAACAGCTTAAATAGACCTATAACCCCAAAGGAATTAGAAACAGTTGTTAACACCCAACCAAAAAAAAAAAAAAAAAACCCAGGGCCAGATGGTTTTGGTGAAGTATTCTACCAGACTTTAAAAAAGGAGTTAATGCCAATACTCCTCAAACTATTCCACAAAATAGAAAGAGAAAGAACACTGTAGATGCAGAGTTAAAAACCCAAGAGGTCAGAGCAGTAGCGGATAGCTGAGACTTAAAACTGCCTTTTACCCTTCACTGCCACTGCCGTCCTTCCCCCCCTGAGAAAGAAAACTACTTCCTGTGTGTCTGTCTTTTTATTGACTTTCTGTTCTGCCTTCTCATTGGTTGTAAACCTAACCACATGACCTCCTCATTACTGCCTGCTTATACAGACCTCCAGGTCTTCTATGGTTGGTATTGAGATTAAAGGCGTGTGTCTCCATGCTGGTTGGTGTCCTTGAACACACAGAGATCTGCCTGTCATGTGATTAGGATTAAGGGCATGTGCTACCACTGCCAGATTTCTGCTATGGCTTGCTATTAGCTCTGACCCACAGGAAACTTTATTTATTAACATACAAATAAAATCACATTTATGCACAAATAAAATATTACCATAGCACATTATCAAATTCATTTTATTAGTCAACAGCACCATGATAAACCTCATAAAGATTCAAAAAAAGAAAGAGGATTACAGACCAATTTCCCTTATGAAGATACATGTAAAAGTACTCAATAAAATACTCACAAACCAAATGCCAGAAAACTCCAAAAGTATGACCCACCATAATCAAGTAGGATTCATCCCTCAGATGCAGGGGTGGTTCAACATACAAAAATTATCCAATGTAATCCACCATATAAACAAATTAAAAGAAAAAACCACATGTTCATCTCAATAGATGCTGAAAAAGCCTTTGACAAAATCAAACATCTCTTTGTGAAAAAAGTCTTGGAAAGATTGGGGATAGAAGAGTACTTGTTAGTTTTGTGTGTCAACTTGACACAAGCTTGAGTCATCAGAGAAAAGAGTCTCAGTTGAGGAAATGCCCCAGTGAGATCTAGCTGTAAGGCATTTTCTCATTTAGTGGTCCATGGGTAAGGGTACAGCCCGTGGTGGATGGTGTCATCACTAGTCTGCTGGTCCTTGGTTCTATAAGAAGGTGGGCTGAACAAGCCATGGGAAGCAAACCAGTAAGTGCCTCTCCTCCGTGGTTTCTGAATTAACTCCTGCCTCTGGGAACCTGCCCTGTTTGAGTTTCTGTCCTAACATCCTTCAGTAATGAACAGCAATGTTGAAGTCTAAGCCTAATAAACTTTTTTCCCTAACTTTCTTTTTGGTCATGGAGCTTCACTGCAGGAATAGAAACCCTAACTAAGATAATACCCAAACATAATAAAGGAAATTTACAGCAAGCCTATAGCCAACATCAAATTAAATGGACAGAAACTAAAAACAGTTCCACTAAAATCAGAAACAAGACAAGGCTGTCTACTCCCTCCATATCTTTTCAATATAGTACTTTAAGTTCTAGCTAGAGCAGTAAGACAAGTGAGGGAGATCAGGGGCGTACAAATCGGAAAGGATCAGGTGTTCATCTCCTCCAAGGCAAGGACTCCCCTGAGGATTGAGTTCAGCCTGGTAGATTCAGTCCAGGCAGGTCCAGTCCCCTCATCCCAGGCTGAACCAAGTGTCCCTCTATATGCCCCAGGTTCCAAACAGCCAGCTCTGAACTGAGGACAGGTCCCGGACCTACTACCTGGATGCCTCCCAAACAGATCAAGCTAATCAACTGTCTCACTTATCCAGAGGGCCTGATCCAGTTGGGGGCTCCTCAGCTATTGGTTCATAGTTCATGTGTTTCCATTCATTTGGCTATTTGTCTACCATGTAACTCTTACAGTTAATACATACCTTCAGCAAGTGACTGGATACAAGATAAACTCAAAAACATCAGCATCCCTCCTATACACAAATGCCAAATGGACTGAGAAAGAAATCAAGGGGGAAAACATATTTCACAAAACACAAACAATACAAAATATCTTGAGGTAACCCTATCCAAGCAAGAGAAAGACTTGTATGATAAAACCTTCATGAATTTGAATGATGAAATTGAAGAAGATATCAGGAGATGGCAAGATCACACTATGGATCCATAAGATTAACATATCAAAAATAGCCATCCTACCAAAAGCAGTCTACAGATACAATGCAATCTTCATCAAAATTCCAACACAATTCTTTACAGAACTTTAAAGGACAATTCTCAATGCCATATAGAAAAACAAAAATCTCATGATAGTTAAACAATCCTGAACAATAAAAGAACTTCCAGAAACAAGGATGACTGGACTGCTACTCACATCACCAGCAAGGCTACCTGGAAAACGGAACCCTAAGAAAGACACGGAGAAATGGATGAGATCTACATGAACAGCCTGGGCATGAGTGGGAGCAATGAAGGGCGGGGGTCGAGGGAAAGAGAGCAGGAGATCCTAGCTGGATCAAGAAAAGAGAGGAAGAACAAGGAATAGGAGCTAGTTTCCCACAACCCTTAAAAGAAAGGCCCTTTTTGGACTAGCAACAATTCTACCCTGGAAAAGTCTTAGGGGTTTTCCCAATAGATAGGTCTTCCCTGCCTGTACTACTCTAGTGAGTATGCTTGGAGGCAGAGGGCATGGGAGGGGTGGTAGTTAACAAATCAAAGTCCGTGGTATATTGCTTTATCAAGGCTGTCTGTCGCATTCCTGAAGTGTGTTGATTGTTGAGGGACTGGAGAACCAAAGCAAAATGAACTCAGAGAGCTCCATTAATCTTGACCATTCTCGTTTTCTTCTTCCTTCGTCCATCATATTTCATCATCATATTTATTCCCCTCAACCCCAGAGACACTGCCATATATACCTCAAAACCTAAACATCCTCCAATGACCTAGCCCAATTCCTCCATTCACTCCCAGGTGAGAATTCAGACAAATGTCCACAGATGTTACAGCATAGGTACGGTTCTGTTATATCTCATATATAACCCCTTCATGTCCTCTGGTTACAGGGACAAAGTGTGTTTCTTTTACTGGCCCCTTTTAGCCTTTTGGATCTAGTTTTTGAGACAGGGTGTGTTTCTTTTACTGGCTCTGGTTCCAGGGCCAAAGTATGTTTCTTTAGCTTTGGTTTCAGGGTCAGGGTATGTTTCATTGGTTCTGGTTTAAGTGCCAAAGTCTTTCTTCCACTGGCTCTGGTTTTAGGGACAGGATGGGTTTCTTTCACTGGCCCTTTTACCCTACACTATAATCATATTATGCATTGACAAGATTTGGTTCAGTGCTTTGGGTAGCTAACGAAAAATGTGAAATAAATTAATCATACATCCAGAATGTTTAAACCAACAATTAAGGCAATTGTAACTATTCTAGTTTCTATGCCCAGAAATCTCCTTCCCTCATGGGTATTTGTGTGTCTATCTGGAACATTGTGTACTATAAGAATGGACATCTTTACACAGTGGTTTATTCTTTATATGGATGTTCTCTAATGTATCTATCAAAAGACAGGAAGGAACAAAGCCTATTGGCACTTGTCTGTGATTTCAGCACTGAAGCATCAAAGGCAAGATGATCTGAGCATTCAAACAAGCTTAGACAAAGTCACCATATCTTTCTCTTACAAATTATTGATCAAGGATAAGGAAAGTTTAATCAGTATTTAAGAGTCCTTGCTGTACTATGAATACACAAGACACTCCCACCACTAACTGCAAACTGTCACCTCTCCTGCTTCTTCAAAACAAATCTCCATGTCTCGTCCCCAGATCTGCAACAAAACACCTGTTGCAGCCTGCCTTCCCTGCTGCCTGTATCTCCAGTGAATCCTATAGATTTCCCACTCCTAACCTTACTCCACAATCAAGTTACTTTATCCCAGGTCCCAACTCCAGCAGGCACTCCTTGGGAACCCATGGAGTACTCCTGTCTAGGAAGCAGGAGTCTAACTGCAAATCATCACTACACTCTTCATTCTTCTAACTACAATTCCCCATTCTCATCCCATCTCTGTAGCAGAATACCTGAGGTAGCCACCCCCTTATCTCTAGTGAGTCCCTCAGATCTTCCCATCTTCACCCTCCTCCCAAACATTTTTATTTATCCCACCTCAAAAATCCAGCAAGCACTCCCTGTGAACACACAGGCCACTCTTTGCCAAGGATGAAGATAGGCGAAGTGCAGACTTTCACTTGGCTTATGCACCTCAAAATCAAATGTCACAGTCTCATCTCCAGTTCTACAATAGAAAACCTGTGATAGTCTCTGCTTCCAATCTCCAAGGGGTCCCACAGATCTTCCCATCATAGCCCACCCTACCCCACTTGTTGTTTTATCCCATCCTCCAACTAGAGGGGAATCCCTGGGACCCCACAGGCCATTCCTGCCAGGGAACCAGGGAAGGCTAACTTCAGGTAACTTCCCCACATCTCCAACCATTCCTCCAAGTCCTCCAAAAAAAGAGAAAAAGTAAAAGTATTATAAAAAATAAGCCACATAAAAATGGATATCACACAGAGAATCTGGATTGTGTTGTCTTTGGGATTTTAACTGCAGAAAGACATTTGATTGTAAAGGCTGCTCAGTTAAACCAATATGTATATTTTAAAGGTACCTTGACTTCAAAATTTGAATCTAAGGATATATTGCTTTGGAAAGGAGGCTCTGCTTTTGTTTCCACAGGAAGTCAAAGGCTATGGAAATGTTCCAGATTAAGATAAATCAGGTTTGACCAGCCAAGACCCCCTGAAAGATTTCTGATGACACTATGGTCCAGATGGTCCAACATCCAGAACATTTTCAAGGCAGCTGGCTCAGACAATGTAGCCTCAGACAAGTCAGGACTTGACCATAATTTTTAACTTTCTCAGGATCCCCATAAGAATACAGCACCCTCCATCAGCAGGAAGTAGCCTAGAACACTACACCCACATTCCCCAAAAATGGATTATGGATGTTTGTCTTTGTTTAGGTTGTTGGTTACAAATTGTTATTGGTTATAGTCAATCTCTTTCTAAAATAAGAAAGGAAGATATGATATAGAAATATAGGATATAGATATGATAGAATGAAAGGGTAGATTATTGAATCTACTTTTAAAGAGTAACAACTTGTTTTAAATGTTTTAAATTGCTATGGATTTTAGTTTATTGTTAAAAATTTAAAGTTAATTTTGTTATACTGTATGTATATTTCTACTCTTGTTTAAAGTATTTTGTTTGTGCAGCTCATTTGAAATTGTAATGTATAGTTGAGAAATACAGATTAATAATTAGTCTTCTATGATAGTCAAACTTATAGTCATGTTAAGCTTTCCAGGTATACATAGATATATTTCAATTAGTTAGGTAATCTTCAAACACTTCAAAGACCTACAGAATATGGCATTTAAAATGTGTTAAAAATTTAGACTTTCTGGACAGTGAGACACATCTCCTGGCAGAACAAATTTACTGAGAAAGACGGGGGTCAAAGACACTCCATAAGGAGTTCATCTTCTTCATGGCAAAAGATAGCCATTTGGGCAAGAAACTGTTCTTGCCTGGACTGCTTGAAAAAAATATTGTATTGATTGGACACGCAAGACCCATAGGAAGGTGACCACTGAACTTTGCAAGGCAAAATGGTCCTTCAGGTTCCTGCTTTGCAGAGGAAACTGCCAGACATTCTACAGGACACAGATAAAAGTAACTGAGACTCTAGGCATGTGGGCTAAAGATAGATGCCCCAACATTGGAGAGGAACTTTGGGTGACTGTCCAGGCAGCCAGCTGTCTCTGTCATTCTAGATTTTTTTGGAAGTTGCTTACAATGCTCTTCCTGTTTACTTATGTAATATTATAGCCTTCTGAGGTTTTTGATGTAGTTGAAGAGTAGATAGTTATAATTATGGTTTTCCTTGGTTATGATATGAGATAAGGTAGATATGAAACTTTAGACTCATAAATATAGGATAGATAGAATTTTTTTTTAATTTTGCCAAATACAAATAGACTAGATATTATAACTGTAATTCTTGCTTGATAACTGTTTTGTTATATGTAATTTTACTATGTAAAAGTTAAACCCTTTCTTTTTGATTAGACAGAAAAGGGGGGTGCTGTGGGATGTTCTGTATGCTGTGAATGTGTTGCTCTGATTGGTTGATAAATAAAATGCTGATCAGCCAATAGCCAGGCAGGAAGTATACATGGGATAAACAGACAAGGAGAATTCTGGGAAGTGGAAAGCTGAGTTTGGAGACCCCAGCCTGCCATCCAGGGAGCAGCATGTAATGACACACAGGTAAAGCCACAGAACACGTGGCGACATATAGATTAACAGAAATGGGCTGAGTTTAAATGTAAGAGCTAGTCAGTGGTAGGCCTGAGATAATGGCCAAGCAGTTTTAATTAATATAAACTTGTGAACGATTATTTTATAAGCAGATGTGGGGTCTGTGGGGCTGGGCAGGTCTGGAGAAAACTTCAGCTACATAGTACCTGTGAGATATGCTAGGGCAATGGTGACAGAAAGCTTGTAGAAGTAACCAACCAATAACAGATCAGGCTTAGTCTACAAGATAGAACCCATATCAGAAACTGACTTCTTGGATGAGCAAGAACCTGAGACTAGGTAGCCCAATGTCCTAGGGCAAAACCAAATAATACTGGTCAAAAAGGGGGAAATGTAGTTATAAGATGACTCCTAATGATATTGTTATGCTCATAGATTGTGCAACCATTATCATAGATGCTTCTTCCTGAAGCAGATGGGAACAAATACAGAGATTCCCAGGCATTACACAGAGTGAGAAACCTTGAAACACTAGCCCTAAATAGGATATCTCAATCAAATTCCTCCCCTCAGAACTCATTGATCCAGTCGGAAGGGATAGAAAGAGTGTCAGAGCAAGAGGGGATGAAAGACACCAAGAAAACAATGCCCTCTAAATCAGCTGAGCAAAGCTCATGTGAACTCACAGAGACTAAAGCAGCATGCACAGGGCCTGCACAGGGCTGCACCAGGTCCTCTGTGTTTACATTATGGCTTCTACTTCCAGGTTTTTTATTGGATTCCAGAGTGTGAGAATGTGTGGGTTCTGACTTCTGTTCCTTTTCTTAGGCAGTTTTCCTTCTGTTTGTTTGTCTTGTCCAATGTGATATTTTATTTTATACCATTATATTTTTGTTACATTAAAATGAATGAATGAATGAATGAATGAATGAATGAATGAATGAATGAATGAATGAATGAATGAAACCCTAGCCACTGGGGTAAAGATTAACAACTTAACTGTCATTTATGCCTGTTGGGAAAGGGAAGATCAGTTTTCTCCAATGTAATGATACTGGATATATAAACTAATACAGGGCAGGTCTCATGTTCAGGAGTAGATAGGCAACAAATAATGAGCTCCACAAGCTGTAGTTGTTGGTGGTGGTGGTGATGATGGTGTGTGTGTGTGTGTGTGTGTGTGTGTGTCTGTGTGTGTGTGCTTTTTTGTTACAGTTTGATGGTTTGTTGTTGTTGTTGTGTGGGTTATTCTACTTGGTTTTCTAGGTTTTTGTTTCATTGGGTTTTGGGTTTGGTTTTTCAGAAAGATCATAAAGTTGAACAGGTAAGTAGAAGTGGAGTATCTAGAACAACTTTGGGGATGGGAAAAATATAATCCAAATATATTTAAACAAAAATTGTTTTAAATAATAAAAAATTAAATTTAAAAAAGAGTGCTTTCTCTCCTTCTAGGAAACATTGCTTCTTTTTCCAGCACCCATGTTGGGCATCGAACATCCACCTCTAAGTACACCACCAGGGGATGGGAATCCCCTTTCTTTCATGCCCTTCATATGTACCTTCACACATGTCAAACATGCATACACAAACCCATACCCCCACACACATGATCACACATGCTGAGACCATGGAGGTGTGCTGCATACTGGCTTGTTCTCCATGACATGCTCAGCCTGCTTTATCATAGAACTCAGGACCACCAGCCCTCGGGTGGCCTCACCCACAATGGGCTAGACATTTTCCTATCCATCATTAATTAAGAAAATGTCCTACAGGCTTGCCTACAGCCTGATCTTATGGAGAAATTTTCTGTTTAGTTTCCCTCCTCTCAGATGACTACAACTTATGTTGAGTTGAAATAAAATTATCCAGCAGATACCTTACAGTGAAGACAGGTTCTGTAGAATGACTGAGAAAAGTTTACAACAAGGGTATGAAGGAAGTTTTGTGGCTGGGTTAGTGTTCCAGTTCCAATACTGGGAGCCTATCCTATTGCAGAAGATGGCCAGTTCAATCTCTATCCCCCATTACTAGGAGTCTTTGCTAGGGTTACCCTCATAGGTTCCAGGAAGTTTCAACAGCATTAGCTTTCCATATTGCCCCCGAAATGTCCACTATTCTAGTCATCTCTCCCTTACTCTCTCCTTCCATCCCTCCCTCCCCCACCTGATCATTCCTGTCCTATCTCTACCTACCACCAATCTATCCACAAAATCAATTCTATTTCTCCTTACTGGGGAGACCCAATCATCCCCTAGACCTCTCCTCTTTATCTGACTTCTCTGGGTCTGTGGATTTTAGTGAAATTATCCTTTACTTAACAGTTAATGTCCACTTGGAAGTGAGTACATATCACCTCTGATTTCTATGTTTGTGTTGCCTCCATAAGGATGATTTTTTATGTCCATTATTTTGCCTTCAAATTTCATGATGTCATTTTTTCTAACAGTTGAGTAATATTCTTGGTGTAAATAAATCATATTTTCTTCATCCATTCTTTGGTTGAGGAACATATAGTTTATTTTTTGTTTCTGGATATTATGACTAAAGCAGCTATGAAAATAGTTGATTAAGTGTCCTCGTGGTCAGATGCCTTTTGGATATATGCCCAGCTGTAGCTGGATTTTGAGGTAGATTGATTCCAGATTTTCTGAGGAACCACTACAATAATTTCCATCGTTGCTGTATAAGTTTGCACTCCCACCAGCAATGGATGAGTGTTTCCCCCTGCTCCACTTCCTTGCCAGCATAAGCTGTCATTTATGTGACAGGACATGCAGAAATCATATTGACACTTACTAGGAAGTGTTCTCCCATCTGCCTAGATTTTGTAGTGCCAAAAGGTGCTATGCAGGCTGCAGGGGTTGGAAGGAGTCATCATCAGTCCTACTCAGCTGTGGACCCTGTGTGCTATAGTAAGGACTAGTGTGGCATTATATGCTCATGAGTGCAATACTGGCAAAAATATTATTGATGTAACCAGCTACTTTGTGATTAGATTGAAAGTCTATTCTACAAGAGGAAATTTATGCCTCGTACTATAAATCTGGCTAAGAACCCATACTTTGGAGCTCATAGGTCTTCAGGGTAACCTTACCACCCATTGCAGCCACATGTGCAGGCCAGCAGGCAAGAATTCTGAGGCCAGGCCTTCCCGCCACCAGCCCCCATTGGACCCTGCAATCTACAAACCCCATTCTGTCCTCCAAATCCACCCATCCACCTGAGACCCCAGCAGCTTCCTCAGATGCAAAAACTGCCAGGGCCGACTGGACCAAGACTGGAAAAGGACACAGTAAATGAGACAAAACAACAGCCTACAGAATGGGAAAAGATCTTTACCAACCAAACATCTGACAAAGGGATGATCTCCAAAATATACAAATAACTCAAGAAACTAGACAGCAAAATACTAAACAATACAATTTAAAAAATGAGCTACAGATCTAAACAGAGAATACTCAATAGAATCTTAAATGGCTGAAAGACATTTATGAAATTGCTGAACATCCTTAGTCATCTGGGAAATGCAAATCAAAGTGACTCTGAGATACCATCTTACACCCCTCAGAATGGCTAAGATCAAAAACACTGAAGACAGCTTATGTTGGTGGGAGTACAAACTTGTACAGCCACTTTGGAAATCAGTATGACAACTTCTCAGAAAATTGGGACACAATCTACTCCAAGACCCAAGGATACAACTCTTGAGCATATACCCAAGGGATGATCAATCATACCACAAGGACACTTGCTCAACTATGTTCATAGCAGCATTATTCATAACAGCAAGAACCTGGAAACAACCTAGATACCCCTCAACCAAAGAATGGATAAAGAAAATGTGGTGTGTATATACAATGGAGTACTACTCAGGAGTGAAAAACAATGGCATCATAAAATTTGCAGGCAAGTGGATGGAACTAGAAAATGTCATCCTGTGAGGTAACCCAGACTCAGAAAGACAAACATGGTATATACTCACTCATAAGTGGATACTAGATGTAAAGCAAAAGATAATCAGACTACAATTATCCCCACAGCTCCACAGCTCCAGAGAAGTTAGGCTTTGCTGTCTCACCGTGGGAGAACTTACCCTTTTGGAAGACGGGATGGAGGGTGAGCCAAGGAGGAAGGCAGGAGGGATGGGAAGAGGGATAAGAGGAGGATCTATGGTCAGTATGTAAAATGAATAAATTTTTTAAATAAATAAAAATAAAATAATAAAAGAAAGTAGTTGAGCCGGGCGGTGGTGGCGCACGCCTTTAATCCCAGCACTCGGGAGGCAGAGGCAGGCGGATCGCTGTGAGTTCGAGGCCAGCCTGGGCTACCAAGTGAGCTCCAGGAAAGGCGCAAAACTACGCAGAGAAACCCTGTCTCGAAAAAAACAAAAACAAAAAAAAAAAAAAAAAAAAGAAAGTAGTTGAGATAAATGTAAAAATTCAATAATCATTTAATAATGCCTTTTAATGTATTGCAAGTGCTTTATCAAACAGTCACCACATCTAAAGAAGTTTAGCTAATGATTAAGTACTAAGTCATCAACAATGTGTGAGATGTGTGTTGCTAATCTACTTCTACTGCAAGATTACGTTAGGAATTATTATAAGAAAATTGAGATAGTGCTAAAAAAAAGCATATTGTATTCCTAGCATATAGACACATCCTATATTCTCAGAAACCATAGAATCATTGCCCTTATCACTGGCGCTGGCAGTGTGCAGCCCTATACAAGGCAATCTGGATTTTTCCAATTTAGAGGTGTGTACCTGGGAATGTTGGAGAGGATGGAAGAAATTCCTCACTCCACTGACTTAACAACACAAAAGCTATTCAATTTCTTTACCTCATTTTGTGAGTCACTGGTTCTGAGAACTGATGCTTGTGGCTGTGTATGTCTCTTACATCCACATGTCCCCAAGGAACACAATTACTCAAATATGGGGACTATTCAGTATGTTCCATTTGCTGAAAAAGCAGTGTCAGGCTTGGCTAGGAAGACAGACTGCCCTGCAGCCTATTGTCACCCATGAGTCTCTTCACTGCTCTGGAGATGCAAGATAAACTCAGAGAATATTGGTAATTAAATTTCTCTTTAATTAGCATGGACTGGTTGGCCAAAGCTGAATCTCAGAGCTCATGTCCTGGGCCATTGGTTTAGACAGTTTTTCAGACATTATCTGTAGCCAGGAAAAATTACTTCTGTCCTGACACTAAGGGGAAAGTGAATTCAGCAGAAGTGACACAACTCAGACTTAGGAGAGATTTCAAAGTCTTCCTGGAAGTCAGAGAGTCCATGTTAAAATGATCATATGATTTCTTCTCCTCTGGAATTTAGCAAAGATTGATCCATGTTATGAGGAACGAATAGGGCTCTTTTCTCCTTTTTCCGTTCATTTACTCACAAGAAATATGTTGAACATTTACTATGTATATTGTAGCATGTAGATATCACAAGAGATTCTGGTTACACAACATAAAGAGAAAGATAGCTTAATACAATAGCCAAGTTTTATACCAATCCAGAAAATATTGTGTGATTACTGTATGTGCAAAACAGGGGACAGCAAAATTCCTTTTGTGTTGATGTCAGTGAGAAGCTTCAGTTCTTCAGCAGGATCAAAGAAGAAGGAAACAATTTTCTGTGCTTTGAAGGATGATGGAAGAGGTGATCAACAGAGAGGAGGAAGGGGCATACCATATTAGGAGACCGAAATGTGTGATACATGGACTGTAAAGCCAGTTACAAAATCCAATGCACCTGTGCCAACAAGGTTCGTGGACTGTTCTCTGACCTATGACAAGCACTTTCAGTCTAGCCTTGTCCATAAGGTCTCTCGGTTCTGCTACAAGTGGTCCAGTGGGATCTTGCTCCTTCATCCTTATAATTCATTGTATAATACAAAGTTGAGCATTGTAATTTTTTCTTTTCCTTTTTATTTAAATGTTTTCTTAATAAAATATGACCTATGCTTTTTCCAATCTTGGTCTCAACAATTCTTGCTCATACAATCCCTCCTCTTTCTCACCGATTGGACTCCTGGAGCTTCACCTGGGGCCTGGCCATGGATCTCTGCATCCACTTCCATCAGTCATTGGATGAGAGTTCTATCACGACAGGGTGTTTGGCCATCCTATCACCAGAATAAGTCAGTTTGGGCTTTATCTTGACAATTGCCAGTAGTCTATTGTGGAGGTAGCCAAACTAGTGGAAACACATGAACTATGAACCAATAGTTGAGGAGCCCCCAACTGGATCAGGCCCTCTGGATAAGTGATACAGTTGATTAGCTTCAAATGTTTGGGAGGCACCCAGGCAGTGGAACAGGGACCTGTCCTTAGTGCATGAGCTGGCTGTTTGGAACCTGGGGCCTATGCAGGGACACTTGGCTCAACCTGGGAGGAGGGGACTGGGCTTGCCTGGACTGAATCTACCAGGTTGAGCTGAATCCCCAGGGGAGTCCTTGCCCTGGAGGAGATGGAAATAGGGGGTGGGCTGGGAGGAGGGCAGGGGGGACGGGAGGAGGTAGGACAGGGGAATCCATGGCTGATATGTAAAATTAAATCAAATTATAAAATATATTTTAAAATGTTAAAAAATATGACCTATACTTTTATGCATTTATATATGTGTGTGTACATTTATTTTTTGCTCTATTCCTTCCTTTCTGTCATTTCCTTCCCTTCCCTGTCCATTCTTCCCTACTAATCTCTTTCTCATACTCATATATTTTTATTATGTTTGTGTTTCTCTGGATTCAATTAGGTCAATGTGGTAATTTAAATGAGAATGATTCCCATAGGCCCACATGTTTGAGTGCTTAGTCACCAGTTGGTGGAAGTGTTTCAGAAGTGTTAGGAGCCATAGCTTTGTTGGAAGTATGCTTTGTTGGAAGTATGCTGCCTTTGAAGTTTTAAAATTGCCAGTTCCCTATCTACCTACTGCTTGTGGAGCAAGATGTAAGCTCTCAACTGTTCAATCCCCTATGCCTTTGCTGTATCATCATGGACTCTAGCCCTTTGAAGCTGTAAGCCCAATCAAACATCTTTTATAAGTTTCCTTAATCATGGTGCTTTTAGAAAAGTAACTAAAACAGTCAACTTATGTGGCAATGGGATTGGAGCTATCCATTGTAGTCTGGTAGATTCTGCAATGGATACTGAAGACAATGGATGTCCTGTCTTAGTGTCCATTATTACCTCACTTCATTCGTAAGAGGTAGAGTACCATGAGCCCTTCTCCTATATGTGACTGGTTGTTGAGGGGGTCAGTCTTATGAAAGTCTAGTGTAAGTATTCACAGCTGCTAAGAGTCCATGATTACATTGGCTTTGCCCTACAAACTGGATATCCATGTCCTTCTCCCTTCTTCCTATCTTCTAGTTATTACATTCTTTTAGTTGCTTCTTCTATAAGAGCACCTGAATCTTAGTAGGGGTAGTTAGTATAAATGTATTTTAGTGGAAAGTTCCATAGATGTCTGTTGGGTCCATTTGATTAATTACATCATTTAACTCCATTTTTTCTCCTTTTAATTTTTTAATATTATATGTCTATTGACAAGAGTAAGATAGTGAAGTCACCCATTATTACAGTTTGGGTATTAATCTGTGGTTTTACATCTAGTAGTATTTGTTTTATGAAGTTGGAGGCTCCTGAATTTGGACAATATCCATTTAGAATTGGAAAATTCTATTGGAGACTATTCCATTAATAAATATGAAAGTATGAAGTAACCTTTCTCATCTCTTTTGAATACTTTTAGTTTGAAGTCCATTTTGTCAGATTTTGTTTCCTGGTTCAGTTTGCTTGAAGTATCCTTTTCCTTCCTTTATCCCTAATGTGGAATCTGTGGTTGATGATGAAGTTTCTCAGAGGCAGGGGAAAGATGGATTTTGTTTTTCTAAGCAGTATACTATTTTATGTCTTTTTATTGGGTAATTGAGGCCATTGTTATTCAGTGTTGCAATTGAAATATTTATATTAATTTCACTTTGTTCACTTTGTGGTGGTTTTCTTTACCTCCTTTGATTAACTATCCTAGAATTTTACCATTTCTCCCCTTGGTCCTTTCAGTATGCTTATCTTTTCTTCCTTCCAGAGTATTCCATCCAATATACCCTGTAGACCTGGGTGTGTGGTCACGAATTCCTTTAATCTACTTTTAACATACACATTTTTATTTCTCCTCCTATTTTAATAAACAGATTTGCTGGGTATAATAGTCTGGGTTGGCAGTTGTGATCATTTAGAGCTTGAAATACATCATTACAGGCCTTCTGGCTTTAAAAGTTTCTATCAGATTTCCCTCCATTTAGAATGATTTTATCTGTGTACTTATTGTAAAATACCATTATTATGTTGAGATATATTGCTTGTATTCCTAGAGTCTCCAGGATGTTTATCACAAAGAGATGCTGGATTTTGCCAAAGGTCTTTTCTGCATCTAATGAAATCAAAATGTGATTTGTCTTTCAGTCTGTTTATGTAGTGGTATGTTTATTAATTTACATATGTTAAACCATCCCTGCATCTCTGAGATGAAGCCAACTTGATCATGACTTTTTGATGTGCTCTTAAATTTGTTTGCAAGTATTTTATTGAAGCTATATGCACATATATTCATAGGAAATATTGCTCTACAAATTTTCTCTTTTTGTTGAGGCTTTATCTGGTTTTTGTATCAGGGTAATACTAGTGTCATAAAAAACTTTAAAGGTTCCTTCCATTTCTAATTTATGGAATAATTTGAGGGACATGCCTGTTAACTATTCTTTGCAGTCAGAATTCTGTTTAGTTCTGAGTTTTTAATTATGGCTGTATCTCAGAAGACATTATAGGTCTATATAAATTATTTACTTGATCTCTATTCAATTTGGCTAGGTCATATATATCTAAATATCCATCTGTTAATCAGGAATTATTCCAATTAACATGGCTTTGTAAGTGAGTTGAGCTTTCTGCTCTGTATCTCTCAATACCTTTCTTTATTCTATGTTTTTAATGCTTTAAATACATTATATTATCCCAGGATGAGCATCTTTTTCTCTAGGTTTAGAAATTTTCTTCTATGATTTTCTTAAGAATACCCCTTGTTCCTTTGATATGGTATTTTATTTTTCTATGCCCTTAATTATTTTAAGGTGTACCAAATCTTTTCTATATGTTGTTCATATTTCAGGATTGACCTTTATTAAGTGCTCTAATTCCTTTACCTTGACTTCTAGCTATGATATTCTGTCTCTCACATGATCCATTCTGTTCATGAGGCTTTCCACTGAGATTTTAGCTGGAATCACTATGATTTATTTTTCATTTTCAGCATAACTTCAGTTTGATTTACTATCTCAATTGTTATATCTCATTAATGGACATCTGTTTTCATAGTTTGCACTGACTTCTTATATTATTTGGCTGTCTGGTTTTATTCTCTTGGAACATGCAATTTTTTGAATTGTGTGAATATATTTATCATCATTATTTTGAATTCTTTATTCCAAAGATCTTCCATATCATCATCATTTTTAGATTATTATGAAATCAGTAATTTTTGGAGAACACATGATCTTCTGGACTCTGAAGGGCTTTGCTCTCTTCACTGACTCTGTTCTCTGCAAAATACACAGCTTGTCTTCCAGGCTTCAGCTGGCTCCAGTCCACCTTTGATGCTGTTCTTGGTGGTCATCCCATGGTACTAGCTGTAGCTAGAGTTTTCTCCAGACCTGCCTGGCCCATGGTCAGGACTAATCTCTCTCACCTACCAGTCTCACAGCCCCTCAGACCCAACCAAGTAAACACACAGAGACTTATATTACTTATAAACTGTATGGCTGTGGCAGGCTTCTTGCTAACTATTCTTATATCTTAAATCAACTCATTTCTATTAATCTATAAGTTGCCACATGGCTTGTGGCTTACCGGTATCTTTACATGTTGCTTGTCATGGTGGTAACTGGCAGCGTCTCTCTGCCTCAGCCTTCCACTTCCCAGAATTCTCCTCTCTTTGTCCCGCCTATACTTCCTGCCTGGCTACTGGCCAACCAGCATTTTATTTATGCAGAGTGATATCCACAGCAACTAGCATCTTCAAACTGTTGAGATCTCTGCTGCAACTGGGTTACACTTTCACCAATACCCTTCTTGGCTCTTTTCATGGTGCCAAGCCTCAACTTCTCTTGGCCTTCAGCTGCTATTCTGGCTGTACCTTCCCCAATGGCCTTTCCTGGCCTCTCATAGTGTAAAGCCTCAGCTGCTCCTCATGGCCCCTTCATGTCATGTCGTCAAAACCAGTACTACCTATGTGACTCTTATATTACAAAATTTGGATGTCAACAAGAGGTACAACACTGGCCACCTCTGGAAGACAGCTTTTGTGTGCTGACTCTGAGGAAACACTTTCTGGAATATTTCACTTCAGTGATTCTGGTCTCCTCTTAATCACTGCTAATTTCTCAGGCAACTAGCATCAATTATCCCAGTAATGCAGCCAGTTTCATTTCAATAGTGCTGGTCTCTTGTTAATTGTGGCTGACTTTTCAGCCTCATGTGATCAAAACCATAGAATCTTAATTCAAAATAACAAATGGGCCTGATACTCTCTAAAAATCTTTCTGAAACTTTATAAGCCAGACCTCTAGCATCTACACTGCTCCCAAATTCTTATCTCCTGAGCTCCTACATAATGGCTCACTGAGCTCTCAACACTCAATGGAGGGGTGCTTACTGGCTTGCTGTTCTTGTGTATACTGTCACAACTGTTGTGAATTAATCTGTGCAGATGTCTTGTAGTATCCAGAAAACATCTTTTCCTTGTATTTTTCCACTGTCTGTGACTCTTACAGTCTTTTGAGAACCTCTCCTGTGATTATCCTCCTCAGGAGGAGGAGAGGTATGACATAGATGCCTCATTTAGGACTAAATGTAGATTAATTTCTAAATAGTCTTATTAAATAAAATAAATGTAGGGGTGAAAGCCTTAGGGAGATCAGGGAAATAGGGAAAACCACCAGCCAACCTTACCTCACCAATTCTGCAGCTTCCAAATATGAGTTACTTCCTATTTACCCACAAACATATGCCTTGCTGTTCTGTCGTCTGATTTGCTCTCTGTCCAACTACATCACTTCTTCTTCCTACACAGCTCTGTCATTTTCTGTCTGTCTGTACAGACCTCCAGACCTCCATGGTTAACTAGTGTTAGAACCAAGGCATGTGCCACGGCACCTGGCTCTGTTTCCAGTGTGGCCTTGAACACACAGAGATCCTGCCTGCTAAGTGATAGGAGTAAGGGCATGTGCTACCACTGCCTGACTTCTTTGTTTGGCCTTTTTCCTCTGATCTTCAGGCAAACTTTATTTATTAAAGCACAAATAAAATATCATCACAACTAAGCATTCCATAGTTTCTTATTTTCTTCATATTTTCTAGTTATGGGTCTTTGCATTAATTGCAACCTACTGCAGAACAAAGCATCTCTGATGAAGTTTTAGAGAGGCACTAAGTCAATTAGAGTCAGTTTGATACTCTTGATAAAGACACCTGTAAGCCTCTTCGCTAAGCAGGCACCCCAGGAAGAGTCCATGGCACATATCTAGCCACTGCTTCCCATTTCGGGCATGGTAGAACAGCACCAGATCCCCAGCAAGAGTGGGAGAAAGTCTTAAATTTCATTCCTCAGCAATGCAAGCAGCATTGCATATCCTCCAGAGACTCAGCAAACATCAAGTATTTTTCAGAGCCTAAGCCATCATGCAGGTGGACATGGACAGGTAGAAAAACATAGGGTTCTTGGCTCCACCATGTCATCACACCTCTCTCTCTCTCTCTCTCTCTCTCTCTCTCTCTCTCTCTCTCTCTCTCTCCAGCCCTTTAGAGCTGATATTTCTAAATGGAGAAAAGTTTTCCACCAAATCATGAAAAATCAAGGACTCTCATGTTTTGGCTATCAATTTTATTCCATAACTTTAGATGGAAGTAAGATATCTTTGACAATAAGTAAAGGAGAGTGAACCTTCATGGCCAGTTGCAGCAGCTACAGCTGGTATCAAAGACAAGGCCTGCCTGACAGTGCTGCTGGTATGTAACTCCATTGTGGCAATGCCAGAAGGCATTTTTGTCATCGGCCACAGGGTACAGGCCATCAGCTTTGCCAGCACAGAATCCGCTGCCTTCAGAGCTCCCATCCCCACTTCCACTTCCACTTCCACTTCCATTTCCGGTTACTGGAGGAGAAGTCACTTGATCAGTAGGCAGATCAGGGGCTGGGCAACCTGAAATGTACAAATAGAGAAAGTAGAGTGGTGGGTCTGATGTGGCCGTGAACTTCACCCAGAAGTAAAGAAAACTAGGCACATCATTGCCAGGAGGGGATGCAATTAATTGCAGTCTCACAGCTGAAGAGACTCAAAGACAATTACATATCAGGAATTAGTAAAAAGTTTTGATCCAGCCCAGCTCTCTATTTTTCTCTCTTTTGCCATCTGAGGCATTCAAGAAAGATGTAATTTGTACAAAAAGATATATTTAAGATCAGAGTATAAATACCTCTGAGAGAAAAATCTGGAAATGGTTAGGGAGGTTGAGACATTCCCTGAGTGATGGATATGTAAGGGCACTGGAATGGCTTCCTGTTAATTCTCCCCAGGAGCCTAAGCAAGGCATTGAATAAGACACATACATACAAACAAACACACAGATTTGAATGCTAAAGTTAAGTACAATTTCTACAGACTCTTATAAACCTTGAAGTCCTAGAAAATCTGATCCCACACACTCCAAAGTTAAGCCTCATTTCCCGTATTTCCTTAGAAATTGAGATTTAAGGAAGGTTGGTAGCTGTCTTTCACCTGGACAAATACAATGAAATGGAATGGAAAGAGTGTCCCCCATGTAATGGGGGTGAGCATGTCAAGACTGCCTTTAAATTGATAAAGAGACATTAGTAACACACCCTCTGCATACTCATGCTGTCACTTACTTGCAGTGGGCACACCAAGGGCTTTATTCAGAGTAGAAGTCAGAGGGAATTTGCCCTGGTCACAGAAAGAGCCAGTGAAGTCATCAAGGTCAATGGCCCAGATCATGGCTCCTCCAAAATTGTTCTGCTTAAGCCACTGAGCCTATTTAAAGATAGAAGGTGTAAGGTTAATTTGATGTCCTCAGCCTTGGTGCTGTGATGTTCGAAAATTCAAGGAGCTCACCTTACCTTGACACTGAAGCTCTTGACATTGTCATAGCCAACCCATTCATTGGCCTTATAGGCATAGGGCACTTCCTGAGGGGCATCCCAAACCTCAGTAGCTCCATTTCTCAGGAAGGTGCAAATCTTTAAATATTAAGAGAGTTAAACACTTTAGTCATCCCATGAAAGAGAGAAAACATTGATTTATTTCCTTTCATATCCTCACTTGGGGTTACCCCAATTTTGTAATTCAGTTTTCTTTGTAATAAAGAAAATTGAGTGTTTTCATATTTGTAGTAATGGGAGACAGGACCCAGGACTTATCTATTCTCAGTATATGCTCTATCACTGAGCTACATCACATCCCTAGTCTTTCTTTTTTAAGACAGAATATATATATATATATATATATATATATATATATATATATATATATATATATGTATATATATATATATATATATATATATATATATGGCTTTGAACTTAAAATCATACTGCTTCAGCTTCCTGATTGTTCAAATTAAAGGAATGAACAACCAAACCTGAGAAAATTTTTCATGAAAAATCATTGTACAGCATGATCCTACTTTGTTTCATTCTATGGTACTAGAGATAAATCCAGGGCTGTGTCCCTTCTAGGTAAATGTTCTACCACTGAGCTACATTCTCAGATTGAGTTATTTGTCAAATTCTTACATTTTATCCATATTTTAGCACTAGAAATTTGGATTCCATAGTAGAATGAGAAATAAATTTATTTTATTTCTTTCTTGCTAACATAAATGTTCATAATAGTATGATCTTTTGCTTGAAAGAATATTATTTAGATTAAATATAGAAGTATGTTATCCAAACACTTAAAGCACCAGGAGTGAACTGCTTATTATAGGTAGGTACTAGGCAAAATGAACATTGAGATCCAGTAGATACTAAACTGAAGACTATGTACAACATTGGGTGTGAAATTTACAAAGCACTATATGGCCAACCTACTGACCTCATAGTAGGCCCAGAACCCAGCCTCCCTGGTATAGGGCCCAGCAGGGCCAGCACCAGAAGTAGGAGCACCAATTCCAGTATTGGAGGGGTTGCTCAGGATGTAAGTGTGTCCATATTCCGGGAATCCAACAATGAGCTTCTCAGCTGGGGCTCCATTGTTCTTCCAGTAATTCATGACATAATCCTGTAATGGCAACAGGTTAGGCACAGGACCCAATGGTGAGTGTTTAATTACATTAGCTCCCTGTTTTAGCAGGCAAATTATATGATGTTCATAACCAACAGATGTATTTCTTGATATTTTCTTTTCAAAAACTTTAGATGAAATTATAGTTAATAAGACATGGCCAGTAACTTAAGAAAATCTTTATCAAAACTGGACAGCTGCTGAACTTATATAAATTTGAGGTCTTAATTTCCATATGATTTACCTCACTCCCAGTCTGCATTACTGTAGGGTCTTACCACATTAAGGTAGGCATTGCTGCCAGTCTCACTAGGGTAACTGTAGAGGGGACTGTTCTCTCCTGTGTAGCCATCCCAGGAGCCGTGGAGGTCATATGTCATGACATGGATGAAATCTAGGTACCTGATAGGTAGTAAGATTTAAAATCATTTCTGATAACTGTTTCTCACATCTATGCAGACAAAGACACCTTTTCCAAAGCAAGTGCACAAACAAGGTCTTAGAACACAAGACACCTCTAGAATAAGAACAGTGCTTAAAATGGTTCCACAGTTTAGGGTAAGTGCATCACTTACTGGGAAAGTTCAGGGATCTCATAGCCAGCCTCGATGTTGGAAATGCCAGCAGCTACAGCTGCAGTAACCATCAACCTGGGCTTGTTGTTCTCAGCAGCCTCCTGCTCAAAAGCTTCACGAATTTCCTGTAGAATAAGGCAAGCATGTTTAAAGTTAATTTCAAATAGGAATATAAAATAAATGCATACTTGCACAGTGTCTTTCTTCTCCAAAGTACTTTCAACTATTTTGTCTGACTTTAGTCTATCAATATCTCAATAAAGTGAGTAGTATAGATGATATTAATTTTTAAAAATTATAACTATTCAATATGCATGGGAGTTGGAAATTTTCACTGGAGTCCCACAGAAAGTTAATGTCTGAGTTATGACCAGATCCAAGGTTCCAGATGACCAGTCACAGCTCACTTGTATCACATCATGTTGAAACTATCTCTGTGATGCCCTTTACCTAGCTTTCAGTGGTATAGAAAGTTGCTTCCATACACCTTACAACACTGACATATCATGCAATGTATTGATAAATTACCAAGTGGGGAAGGTGGTAATGGCTGAGTGACAGGTCCATTTCAGTACCAGATGTTAATTCACTTTTATTCTGTGTGACTCTTATTTATTTGGAGTACTGAGTTGAGCTCTGATAATGGCATTATTTGGGTCACCAAAGGGCATTCTAGGGACACCTCTGAACATTGCTGTGTGAATTGTGGTTGAAAAAAATCTAAGATGTTTAACTGGAAGAAGAATTATAAAGCAAATTGCCATGTCTGTCTTCAAATGCTAAACTCAGATACTGTTGTGTCTGTAGTTTTATTCTCTGTCACTTCACTGAGCAGAACTGCAGCCAATGATTAGACATTATAATCTATGAAAATCATACTTCAACTAAGAGTAGGGATGCTATTTATGATCTTTGGAGCTATTCAACATAAACGAAAGTGAAGTCTGTGGAGATGTCTCAATGGTTAAAGTACTTCCCATGCAGGCAGAAGAACCTGAGTTTAACAGTTCAATTCCCACAGAACCCACATAAGAAATGCTTAAGCAACCAGGTGATGGTGGTGTATGCCTTTAATACCAGCACTCAGGAAGCAGAGCCAGGAGGATCTCCGAGAGTTCAAGGCCAGCCTGGTCTACAGAGCAAGATTCAGGACAAGCACCAAAACTACACAGAGAAAGCCTATCTTGGAAAAACAATGCTTACACAAAACAAAGTGGTGTATTTTTGTTAACCTTGGTGCTGAGGAAACTAAGACAGATAGATCCCCAGGGCTCACTGGACAGATGGCCTGTACTACTCCATGATTTTTAGGTTACTGAGAAACTGACTCAAAAATCAAGGTGGACAGTGTCTGAGAAATGACACTTCACACACATGTGCACCTGAAACATATATACAACCTATACATACACACACATAAAATGTTCATGTTCATGTGTGTGAGTGCAAGCACATGACCTCAGATACCAGTCCTCACCTTCCACTTTCTTTGAGGCACTATCCCTTTTGCTCTTTGCTACTGTGTATGCCAGACTAGCTGGTCCAAGTGCTTCTGGGGATGCTCCTGTCTCTTCCTCCCATCTCTATAGGAGCCCTGGGACTACAGATGTGTGTTACTGCATCTGGCCTTTATGTGGGCTCTGGAAATTTGAACCCAGGTTCTCATGCTTTGGAGAAAATACTTTACCTGATGAGGTATCTCACTAGCCCAATATTGAAGTTATTCTGAAGCCAGCTGATAAATTGATTGTAAATGGACATCTTCCTGTCCCAACCACTTGCTCCCAAATAACAGACACAGAGGCTTAATATTATTACTCAGCTGATAGATCAGGATTGTCACTAGCTAACTCTTATACTTAAATCAATAAATAATTACTATCTATGTTTAGCCATGTCACTTGGTACCTTTTCTCAGTACAACATTATCATCTTGCTTCTCTCCGGTGACTCTGACTCTGCTCTTCCTCTTCCGAGAATTCTCCTAGTCTGGCTCTCATGCTTGATTTCTTCCTGCCCAGCTATCAGACTACCAGCATCTTATTAGCAAATGGGAGTAATACATATTCATAGTGTAGAAAAGGATTGTTCCAAATCACCTGATATATGAATCCATGCAGAAAATAATTTACCTTAGAATAAAGTCTGAAACCCATGTTGTAGTGAGGTCACTGAGAGGTCAGAAAATGGACAGGATATTTTCACAAACTTGGTTCAGAAATTTCAAAAAGAAAAATCTTGCCTCCAGCCAAACTCTTAACTGGAAGTGCCAAACAAAACTACAATACTGTCTCACCCTAGACCTGCAACCAAAATCTCTGCCTACTACAGAACTGTGAACAACCAGGACTACCTTAGCTTTTGTGTCCCTCAATTTTACAGGTTTGATTTGCCTGAAAAAGATTTTATATATATACCAGGAAATGACATGTTTAGCAAGTTCATAGTCTGGACTTCACTCATTCGCATTGTGGAAACTAAATACCCAGAAGCTGCATGCTAAGATATTTATCCTTGTGCAACAAATACTTCTCCAAAACAGAGACAATTCCAACATGCAGCCCACTTTGTTGTACTGTATGTGAAGCTCTCATCAGTGTTTCCCCTTCCAATGTACTCAATAAACATGTCTTCTTACTGTTGTAGTATAAAAATATTCAATTTATTCACTGCCAATTCCTTCCCTAATTTGACCGACATCATAGCTATTGCTTTTATCATTTGTTTTAACTTGGCAATCATATACCCTTGCTGATAAGTTCAGTAGTGTTCTTTGCTATGTCCTCCAGGTTGGCATCCACTTAGTTCCTTTCAGTTATTCCAGTTATGTCACACTCATATTCAAAGCTAACAAAGAGTCCTCTGTTTATACTTCCTGTCTGTATGAGCTGCACGACAATGAAATTAGTCTTCAAAATCAGAAAACTAGGAATTCTTTCTACTTCAAACCCAATTCCTACTGATATTTGTTCTCTTTATGTATCTGTGTATTCTCTCCTTTCACCCGTGTTAGGGCCACTATTGGGACCTTGTTCACCTCTTGCTTAACTTACTTCATTGATTTCCTGCTGCATCCTGCTTCTGTACACCTAATTCATGATTCATAGTTAATCCAAAAATAACCATTCAAAAATATGCAAGGTTGGTCATATGTATCGGTTCATGAAATCTTTCAACGATCTCCATTGTCCTTAGGTAAGTTCAAAATTCTTTAACTTAATATGAAAGTCTCTGCATGATCTGATTCATGCCACCTCTTTGTTCTCATGGCCTTAAAACTTGTTCCTCACTTGCACATACAAATCTGTCTTCTTTGTGTCATCTCCATCCTCACTGAGTTGAATAACAGCAAGTTCTCTCAGTGAGATCCAGCACCACTTTACCTAGAAAGCTCCTTGTGACTTTGCCCAAGAACAGAATTAGGTAACTGCTCATTTGATTTTGGATTCTGTAGACCACGCATCTATCTAAATGTATCACAGCATTTATCAAAATGTGCTAGAGTTGTTGCTTATGCTTCATTCCTCAGATGTATGTTCTTGAAAGCCAAGATTCTGCCTTAGCTTTGATTTTGACTTTTACCAAATAACTGGCACAGAGTGTAGATTACTCAATAACAGTAGACAGTTTTGTACAATGACTCAGTGACAGATACACTGGTATTTATGACACTTACTAGCTGTGTGATGTCCAAACTACTTACATGTTTTCAGTACCTTAGTTACTTTTCTATAAAATGAAGACCATAATGCTTAATGAACCTATATCATAGAATAAATGTTAAGATGAAATGAATTGTGGTTCTAAAAACAGCATATAGAGCAATTTCCAATATATAACTTTTTCAAGAAATGCATGGTATCTAAGAACCTAATTTACTATGCTAAGATTCCATAATTCTAAAGTCATGTTTAGTGTGTACAAGCATCCAGTTGTCTTTGTGAAAACAGGCTTTGAATCTTATAGGGATAGCACCTCCTCCTGCTTTCCTCACCTTCACAAGGACAGTGAAGAGATGCTTGTCCTGAGGAGGGCTCCCACGAGAGCCTGGGTATTCCCAATCCAGGTCCAATCCATCAAACCCGTACTGGCGCAGGAATTTGATGACTGAAGTGATGAAGGTCTGGCGGTTCTGAGAAGTGGAGACCATGGCAGTGAAACTGAGGGAAACCAAAGTAAGGCAGAGTAAGGTCTTGGTGTTCTTTCTACACTGGAATAAAAACAGTTTACTCTTCAGTTTCTGCCTCACAGTCCTTGTCCAGGAACTGATTGAGGATTAAAGCATGTTTCAGGGTTTTCCTGGTCTCTCTTTGCAATCACTACTCTTGCCACCCAAGTATCTTAGCATTCACTTTATCTTATTATTCTTCCCCACTTGCAACTCAGATGTTTATTCCAAATGCCCTTGTTGTTTTGAATGCCCTACAAACTTAGTTCACAGACAATATTGTGTCTTCAAATATGCCCCCAGTTCATGTGTACTCAAGTAAGTCTTGTTGGTATATGTGGTCTCCTTTTTCTTTCTTAGGAAGACAGACAAAAGATATACACAACCTTTATCAGACCTCCATATACTTTATGAAGAGGCTTTTTTTGAAGCAAGCAACTAAAGCTCAGAGGATGGCATCCTAAAACAGCCATCCAAATTTAGCCCTGTGAAAGCCACAATAATCCTAAAGTTTTCTAATAGGTATTAATTATTTTGCATGATAATTTATTAAATCAGATATTAATTTAGTAGGCATCCTTAATATCCATCTGGAGTTTTGAAGTCTAAAAGTACAAGGATCATGCTGGACTACGGTGCTTTTTAGTGAGCATTTGGCTTTCTAAAGAGAACTTACGGTGCAGTTCCAAAGTTCCAGCCTCCAATGGCCAAGAGGGTTTTCAATTCGCTGTTCCTTTAGAACAAAAGATAAACAGAAATTTTAAAATCCATGGGTTCTGCCATTTAAAATAGGATTGCTGTTTATAGTATTGGGCCTGCTCAAATTATTCAGAGCAAGGTTGATGTCATACTATCTACTGTAGAGCAATTTGAGCTATTGTCTTCCACTACTGAAACTTTCTTTACAGAAGCACTTTACATTATCAACATAAATGAAGTCAGGGCCACTCAGAGAAATCAGAATTATACAGCCGTTTGGCTTTATTGACTTGTACTAGCAATATTTGTACTACACATAACTTAAAAATATAATTACCTCATTGCCATTTCATCAGATAAAGTGCTGAATGTTGCTAAAGTGTTATTACTTCATTACCTTCTATAATAACTAATATAAATTAATTGGTTTGCCATTACACACATACCTGGGAATTGGGGTTATGAAATGTCTGTTTCCATAAGAATTAAGCACAAAGGTTATGAGAGGACATGAAAATTCTAGCTTTATTTTCATTTCCCCTAAGATTCTGACATTACTTTAGGGCAGTGGTTCTCAGCCTTCCTAATGCTGTGACCCTTTAATACAGTTCCTCATGTTGTGGTGATGCCCAACCATAAAATTATTTTGTTGCTACTTCATAGCTGTAATTTTGTAATTATAAATTACAATGGAAATATCTGATATTTCTGATGGTCTCATGGGACCCCTGTGAAAGGGTCATTCAACCCCCTAAGAGATAAGAACTCACAGGTTGAAAACTGTTGCTTTAGGGTGAGGAGAGGCATTTTATCAAGGGACACATGTAATTTTGATGCAAATAACCAATGGCTGGAGAAGTTGCTCAGTCATTAGGAGAACACATTGCTATTGTAAAGAACCAAAGTTCAGTTCCCAGCACCCACATCAGGTGACTCACAACCCAACTACCTGTAATTCCAACTCCAGGGGATCCAATGCCATGTTTTTGACTTCTGAATTCACATACACTTGGCTACTTGGCTAAATATAGACACACACATGCACAAAAATAAAAATAAAAATTTTTAAGGAAACAAAGAGAATTCTATCAAAATACAGAAAACCCATCTAATTCTTGACCTCAAAACATGTCTAATTTTAAAATCCTCTGTTCCTTGTTTTCTCTTGGAGTGAGCCAAGATGATGTGAAGTTTCCTGGGTCATTATAAAAAGACAGAAAAAAGAAAAATCATCTCACACACACACTTTTAAATGTTTTATTAATTTAATTTTATTTCATTTATTTAAATTAAAATAATTCAGTGTTTTAATGTAATATATACTAATATTGACTGCAGCAGAAAATATGAAAAGTTGTCTACATCTTTGCTATTTGAAGTGAGGCTCCTGGACCAGAAATATCACCCTCATGTGGCAGAACTTAATAGACAAACAGAAGAATTCATTTGAACCCTTCTCTCTTATATTAAAAAAAAACTAAGGTGTATTGATGAGCTAAATATAAGACTCAAAATTATAAAACTAAAAACTACTAGAGAAAAATCAGGGAACATGGGGATAGTTCCATGATAGACTCTCTAAGCAGTGATCTCTTTATGGGAGGGTGGGTATTATGACTGAAAATGTGAGTAGCAAATGCAAAATGGACAGTAGAATTACATCAAATTAAAATTAAAGCCACTGCATAGCAAAGGAATAAAGGAAACAGAGAAAGGACACAACATGCACATCACAGGGTTTGCAGCTGGGTGATATTGATGGTTACTTTTCTTTTCTGGTAGCATGCAGAGTACCTTCCAGCATCATGAGTGATAGGCAGTAGGGGTGAAGGTTCTAGCTGGGCACCAGCTCAATTTCTCCATATTTGATGATATAAGTGAATTCTGTCTTCAGAAACAGGGCCTTACTATCAGGTTGCAGAGAATAACCAGCAGCCTTGGCAACAGCCTAGGATTGAGGGGGTTCATAACAAACTCCTTTGGTCAGTGATTTTATATGATAGAACCCACTCCTGGCACTTTAGGTTTTATTTGGTAGCATAAGATGTCAAATTGAAACACTGTCTCAACCATTATTTGGTGACTCCTTTTAAATTCTTCATATATTCTCTGTGTTCCCCAAGACCCAGTCCCACAGTCTCATCCCAGAACTGCACCAGAACACCAGCTGCATCCCCCTCCACTGCTCACATCTCCTCTGGACCACACAGACCATCTCCTCCTAACCTCTCTCCCCCAACTCATCGCTGTATCCTAGCTGCCAACTTGAGCAGGCACACCTTCTAAACCACAGGCTGAATCTGCCCAAAAACCAAGTAGGCTTCCTGCAGATGTCTTGTCTCTCTGTTCCCCCCGAACCAACCCTACAGTCTCATCCCTAGCACTGCACCAGAACACTAGATGCAGCCTTCTCTCTCCCCTGCCTTCATTTCCTGTGGACCCCACAGACCATCTCCTCCCAACCTCTCTCCTCCCACTCATCACTATATCCCAGCTTCCAACTCCAGTAGGCTTGCCATGATAACCCAAGGGCTGCCCCTCTCAGGGCAACAAGTAGGCTGAAGGCAGACCCACACCTCTCCTACTGCTCCTGAGATCCAATTCCCCAGTCTCATCTCAAGCTCTGAAGCTGCTGTGGTCCCTTTCCTCTCTGACTTGATCCTCAGTAAATCACAAAGACCTTCTCATCCAACTTTCCTTTCCCAACTCATCACAATTACCAGGTTCCAATGCAACCAGGTACTCTCTGTAAACACACCATCAGAACAAGCCAGAAAAACAGACAACATACATCCATCATACTCTCTGAAAATCCAGAGAGGAAACAGAAACCAAGGAACAAAACATCTATCTACCCAACAAAGATAAATCCAAAAATCAGACTTTAATCATCACAAACCCAAATGTCACACAATTGTAAAAATACCATTATTTAGTAGAGTAGAGATTTTTAAAGTGTGTTCTTATGATTCTCTGCACTGCCTCAATATCTGTTATTATGTCCCCCTTTTTGTTCATAATTTTACTAATTTGGATGTTCTCTCTCCATCTTTTAGTTAGTTTAGATAAGGGTTTGTCTACCTTGTTGGTTTTCTCAAAGAACCAACTCATTGTTTTGTTGATTCTTTTTGTATTGTTTTCTTTGTTTCTATTTAACTGATTTTAGCCCTGGGTTTGATTATTTTTTGCATCTACTCCTATTAGGTGTGATTACTTGTGATTGGTTTAATAAAAAACTAAAGGCAGGATTTTCAAGATAGAGAGAATGCTGGGTCTAAGAAGGGCAGAATAACCAGTCAGATGCAGAGGAAGTAGGTCATGTAGGAGATGAGGTAACAAGCCATGAGCCACATGGTAGGACATAAATGAATAGAAATGGGTTAGTTTAAGTTCTAAGAGCTAGTTAGAAACAAGCCTAAGCTATCAGCTGAGCTTTCATAATTAATAATTTCTCTGTGTTGTGATTGTGGAGCTGGCTGGTGGGTCAGAAAAGTCCAACTACACAGTTGGAATTGAGAGGATCATTTGAATGGTTGGGTGGAAACCTAGTGCAATGGAAATTTCCTTCAATCTATTAAGGTGATCTTCATAAGAACTCTTAATAATGGGCAATATGATGTCTCAACTAGCCACCTTTTAGCCAGGCAAGGCATCCAGTAGCAGGACTGGGTTACATTCAATTGAATTGTTGGCCAAGGAGATCCCATGGAAATCTCTAAATAACCCATGCTATTGTTAAGACAAAAGACTTCTCTCCAAAACTGACAGTGGGGCCCCATTGCCAAGAACAACATCCACACAACTAATTAAACATAGAAAATTGAGCTGGTGCCTACATGGAGCCTTCACCCCTCTATCCTAGTCTCTTTAGTGTGGGAAGGTACTTTGCAGGCTACTGAAAGACATGCATGGACACCAACCCAACCACAAAACTTTGGACCTACAATCTGTGCTGCCTACAGAATATGCTAGGACAATAGTGGCACAGAATTAGTGGGAGTAGCCAACCAATATCTGATTTGATCTAAGGACTACTCCATGAGAAGGAACTCATATCTGACACTACTTGAGTGACCAAGAACCAGAGACTAGATAGACCAGAGAACTGGGATAAAACAAAACACTACTGATCTAAAAATAAATGAATAAATAATTAATATGGCTCCTAATAGTATTATGCTATAGTCATAGACCTGTGCCTTATCCTGTCATCATCAAAGAGACTTCTGGCAGCACATGGGAACAGATTCAAAGACCCACAGCCAGACATTATACAGAGAATCTAAATGAGAAATCTCCATCAAGTCCTCCCCTCTGAGCTCAGAGAATCCTGCCAAAGGGTAGGCAGAAAGATTCTAAGAACCAGAGGAAATAGAGGAAACCAGAAAATGGACCTCTGGATCAACTAAACAAGTACATATGAGCTCACAAAGATTGAAATACCAAGCATGTGGCCTACAGTATTCTGAAACAAGATTTCTACATATATATTATAGATATTAGCTTAGTATTTTTATGGGATTCCTCACTGTGATAACAAATGGGCCTCTGATTATTATGCCTGTGTTTGGGACTTTTCCTCCTGTTGATTTGCCATGTCCAACTTCAATATGGTAGGTTTTTTTATCTTATAATATATCTTATTCTTGCCATGTTTAGTTATTATCTCTTAGAAGCCTTTTCTTCTCTAATGAAAAATAGAAAGAGAGTAGATCTTCAGGGGAAGGGAAGTAGAGAGGAATAGAAGGAGTAGAGGAAGGGGAAACTATAATCCAGATATATTGTATGATAAAAGAATCTTTCCTCAATAAAAAAAAACCTTTATATATATAAAAGCTCCTATAGTAGTAAGTTTCCATATGAGTTTTCAAAAGGCTTTTAGTGTTAGTTGTCCCGCCCCATATTCCCTCCTTTATTCAGTTCCTCATCCCCTTCCCCAGTAAATCCTTCTATTCTACCTTCCCTTTTATCTCTTTATAAAACTATGTTCTATTTCCTTTCTTGGAAGATTGCATCCTCCTGACTAGTCCCTTATTAACTGCCTAATCTCTGTGACTATTCAGATTGAAACACATATCTAAAGCTTGAAATTTAACATCCACATATAGGAGAAAACACATGATGATTGTGCTTTGGATCTGAGTTACTTTGCTCATGATGATGATTTCTAATTCCATCCACTTAGCTGCAAATTCCATATTTCTTGACAGATGAATAATGTTATATTGTATAAATTTGTCATGTTTTCATTATCTATTTTTCAGTTGATGAACATCTAGGCTGTTTCCCATTTCTGGCTATTATGAATAGCACAACAATGACCATGGATAAGCAAGTATCTTTGTAGTAAGATACAGAGTCCTTTGAGTATATGCCCATGAATGATTAACTGGATCTTCAGGTAAATTGATTTTCAGCTTAAAGAATAGGAGAAAATATCTGAAAACCTCTTATCTTGTTAGCGATGCTATCCCAAATATCAAGAACTCAGCTCAGTAGCAATGAAACAACCTAATCCTAAAAGGAGCAAAACCCTGAGTAGACATTTTCAAAAGGAATGTAAATATTCCAAAGGTATATAAAAATAGATAATCATTACTTATAAGAGAAATGCAAACTAAAACAGTATTGAGAGTATCTCTTATAAAAACAGAATAGATAACCAGTACTGTAAATTATGTAGAGAATACAAAGAACATTTTAGCACAATTAGGAAATGTAAATGTCTATATACATTATATGCAAGTATGAAGATTCCTGAA
The DNA here is from genome assembly GCF_049852395.1 of Peromyscus maniculatus bairdii. NCBI lineage: Eukaryota > Metazoa > Chordata > Mammalia > Rodentia > Cricetidae > Peromyscus > Peromyscus maniculatus. Next base: position 86,522,403 of record NC_134857.1, on the reverse strand, counting down.
CAAGTTCAAAGTAGAATCATTGTAATGCATAGCAACCTTTTGAATAAGTTTATGCTCAAATTACATAAAACCAATGACTCAGGTAGATAATAGCACTTCCATATTCATTGTAGCATTATTCTTAGTTATCCAAGGTACATAATCATTGTAAGTGTTCATCAAATAATGAACCTTTTAAAAGTATGTGCTATTATATGCAATGAATTATATCATTCAATCTTAAACAGAAAGAAATCTGCCAGTTGTAACAATATTTTAAACCTAGAAGACAACATGTTAACTAAAATTAACAATGCATAAAATAACAAATAGCACAGAATCTCACTTATAATCAGAATCTAAATATATTTGAACTCATAAGAGTAGATGGTAGAATTTTATCTTTTACCTTTTATTGAAAATATTCTTTTCTCATACAATATCCTGATTATTGTTTTTCCTCTATTACTTCCAGTTCCTCTCCTTCTCTTCCCCCCTCTGTATCCACTCTCTTTCTGTCTCTTATTAGAAAAGAACAGGCTTCTAAGGGGTAGTTAAACATGACAAAATAAAATATAACAAGATGATGCAAAAACTATCATATTGAAGTTATCATGTTTAAACAGAAGAAGGGAAGATTAAAGAGATGTTGGCCAATAAATACAAACCTTTAGTGAGATAGGAAGAATGAGTTCAAGATCTTATCTCTACAATATAGTATCTACAGTTCTTACTACTGTACAGTATTTTGAAAACCATTGGAAGTACATTTAAATTGCTTTATGATTAAAATGTGTGTAAGATAATGTATTTGCTAATTTTCACATGAACCATTCACAGTTTGTATTTATTTTAGAACATCAATAAACACATGCGTTTGTATCAACAAGAAATAAAAAGAACCTGTCTGTTCACAAGTTCTTGGTCCTGATAGTGATGTAATGTATGAGTTTCATCATGTGGAGCAGACCATAAATCAATCAGGGAATAATTACAGAAGAGAGAATAGAAATACTGTAAGAAACAGAGACAGTGGACTACAATAAAAGTGTTTTTCCAGACACAACAGAGAAGTTGCACATATGAATTCACTGCAGTTGGAACAGCAGCATGTACAAGATATCCAAAATATCAAACCAGACAAATTCCATCATGAAAAGGGAAGGTGAACATAAGATTGCATCCCTAGCTGAAGAATTAGTGCCAAATGAGAACCACTGAGAGTCAGTTTTCCTTAAGGGTGTGACTCCTATAGGTAAACCATATTCCAGTGGATTCCCACACACTCAAGGATATATGGACATCTTCAGAAGCACTGGTGTTTGGCAACTACTGGTCCAAAAGATACCAAGTTAGATATCTACCCCTTTCTTTTACCTGTTTTTCAGGCCATTGAAAGCTTTGTAGAGTTCAATGTCATTCCATTCTATGGTAGTGATCTCATTGTTCCGCATCCCAGCAAAGGCATAGATCAGGTGAGTACACAGGCAAGGGTCAATGTCATCAGGTGTGAATCGCCCCAGGCCTGGCCGATACTGGGCCCAGTTGGTGAAGTAGCATACCAGATTGTAGGTAGACCCTGTGGTGGTTAGAAATAAGTATGATGGTCTGGTGTAGATATCACTGAACTATGATAAAAGTTTGGGCTTTACTTCTATTTCTCTCCCCACCTCATAAGCCTGATCTCCAGGTGGAGATGACTGGTGTGAGCACACTTATAGATAAGTCAAGAGAAGCTACAGATTCATTTTGAGAACTTGGAAAAGCTTAGGCTTTTTCTAAGACAAAATGCTCATAGTTCTTGAGGCCCAGTGGTCCCGTGAAGTTCAATGGATGAGAATTTAAAAGCTTTTAGGTGAGTCAGGCAGTGGTGGCACATGCCTTTAATCCCAGCACTTGGGAGGCAGAGCCAGGTGGATCTCTGTGAGTTTGAGGGCAACCTGGGCTACACAGTGACTTCCAAGAAAGGCCCAAAGCTACACAGAGAAACCCTGTCTCAAAAAAAAAAAGCTTTTAGGTGGTCAAGCTATAGAGGATAGCAGTAACAGCTGACCTGAAATTCTACTCCCACACAAAACAAATTCACCTCTCTAATATGTTTTATTTCATGTTACATTTTTTTCAAATAGAGTAACATTGAGGTGTTGCTGGATGTTTGTACAGTTTGAACATGTGTCACTGTGATTGGTTTAATAAACAGTTGAATGGCCAATACCTAGGCAAGAGAAGAAAGACAGGACTTCCAGGCAGAGAGAGGAACTCAGAGGGTTAGAATCTAGGTGTGAGAGGCACCAGTAAGATGTGGAACAAGCCAGGCATCCAGAATGGGGGGGGGAGATAAAAGTCACATTGTAGAATGTAGATTGATATAAAAAAAGGGAATGGTATTGTAAAATAAAATAAAAGGAAAGGAAAGGAAAAATTAATTAATTAATTAAAAAATAAAAAAGGTCAATTTAAGATATAGAGCCAGTTGTGAACAAGCCTAAGCAAAAGTCCAAGCTTTCATAATTAATAATGTCTCAATGTCATTATTGGGGAGCTAGTGGTCCTATAAAAAAAGAAAGTGCAACTTCACCAGGGTTATTTTTACTTAATTATATTAATCAGACAATTGCTTTATGTAAATTCAGATATTTGAGTTTTATGGTAGGTGATTGTTTTGTCAACTGTAAAACATGGAATTAGGGACTTACCCAGATGAGCATTCAGCAGAAGGGCCAGACCTAGTAAGAGAAAATATATATTTATTCTGAACCAGCTGCCTAAATTCTCTCAGATATAACCCTAGAGCCTTATGGTCCATCCTGCTTATTGTGTGCTGTGACAGCCGAAGTTAAACTTTGCACTTGTGGAAAGGAGTCATCTTTTCAGTAAATATTCTTTGATCCACACTTTACCAGTTGGTCAAAATGGCCATTACCCTTTTCTACATTGTGTATCATAATTTTTTGTAAATGTGAAGTCTACTATCTATGAAGCAGGTCTGACTGGCTCCAAATTCACTGTACTGATTGTGACCACACAATCAGATGTGTCTCCATTCCCAGAGCTGATATGAACTCAGTATTTCAACAGATAAGGCATCCTCTAAAGCAGAGAGCCAAGCTACAGAAATATGTTGGAAGAATTGTAGTGGGTAGCTGTTCTATCTATGACCTTGAAGCACTGCCCCTAGAGATGCAACATGTAACTGCTCCACCTGCCTATGAACTTGAAGTACATGCTCGTAGGGTGTGGCCTCACAGACCCTAAAGACCTGAGATTCACTAGGCATCACTTTCTTTGCTCCATCATGGGACTTGGGTGTAGGACTGATCCAGGCAGCCAGAACAGCGTTCTAGAACCTGTATAAATTCTGTTATGTTCTGTATAGTGAGTTTTTGCCCTTAATAAATCCTTTGCCCTTTAAACAGACTCTGCAGATTTCTCTTTACAGGTGGTCCCCCCACATTGTAGGCCATCCACAGCCCTTATCCATGCAGATAAGCTTCCATATGAGATAGCCTCCTACCCCTGCCAGCTCAGATCCTCCCCACAGACTCTGTGAGCAACCCGGGCAATCTGCTGCATACTAGCAGCAGCTCAGATTCCATCCCTGAAGACCAAATATCCCTGCTTTCAAGCCTTTTGCCACTGCCACCAGGTCCCTAACTGGACCGTTCCTCCTGAACCAGGTCTCAGGTAGCAGCATAGATGCCATTGTCCCATCACTACTGCCTTGTACTGCAACCACAGCTGCTGGGGAGGGAGAACGGTGCAAGTGAGAGAGTGACCAAGTGAGCACGCCTTCGCAGCAGCCCTACCCCCTTAGGCAGCACCTCTGGTCTGCTTCATTGCCCCTTGGTACCCTCCTGCAACTGTCCTACTGTCCTACCACTGGCACTGAATCCCTGCCCATGACCGCTGCCACCATCCTACACGTAGCACACATGTGCAACCAGCCCCATAGCATCTCCAATCAGACAGGCAGCTCCTGACAGGTGCACATACTTGAGCACTTCCAGCCCATTGGTGTATTCTTTTATTGGTATATATAATCTGTTGTGGTCCCAGCAACCCTACCTAGTACTCAGGGGTTTTTGCTTGGGTGAGTCCTTCAACCACAGGAGCCCATTCAGATAGCCTGAGTCAGTTTGAACAGACCTGCTTTGGAGCTATATCTCCAACACCTGCTGGCCAAATACTGTTACTACACCTAAAAACCATCAAAAGATCTGGGACATCTGAAACATAAGGACAATTAGGACCATCTCTAAGGGGTAAAATTTTAATTACTCAATAATTTTACCCCTTAAACTGATTAACAAACAAATTAATAAAAGTTTTCTTTACATATTTTGAATATTTCTCACACCATCGCCAATAATATCACCACTCAGGAATTTAAAAACTTCTTTGCACTATAAGTGAAACTTTACAAGACATATATGACCTTTCTGGGTATACAATGTTCACCATAATCGCATTTAGCATAGTGATTCATATCATAGCTTTGAAAAATTGGCTTAATAACAATACCAAAAATGAGACATTAATGGGACTCATACAGACTTTGCAAAGTGGTAATGAGGACTTAAACAAATGGATTCTTTCTCTGGAATCTGCTAATTTACCACAAGAACTTCATTCAGTCTGATAACAATAACTGGACAACAAATTTAATTGTATTGATAATAAATACAAATACTTAATGGATAAAACAATAAACCTTCAGAGCAATCTTAATGCCATCCAGATAATTTCTAAGGGGGAAAGATCATCATTAATTGATAGAATAAAGTCTTTAGAATCATAAGTTTCAGATGAACATAAAAAAAATGTATGATTCCATGGAATCTCTAGAATCCTTCACAACAGAGGAGGTTCAAACACTACAAAGGATGATAGTTAATAGATTTCAAGCCCTAGAGGAGTCTATCAGGAAGGATAATAAGGAAACTAATAAGAAGGTCAAAGCCATACAAGTCATAACATCACCAGATGGCTTTCATAAAATGGCTTATCACTGTCCATGAGAAGCCAGCAGATGATAAACATCCTAAGGAATATGTGTAATATATCTGGCAACCTATTCATATGAGAGATTTAAAACACATTAAGGAGGTTGTGGTTACCTAAGGTCAACAGATGTTAAGTACATGGTCCTCTAAAAATAGAATCACACCAGATGATTGGAATCAGTTTCAGCTGCATTAGAATACAGCCAGCAGTTACAATGGAAAAGCTGGTTGAGAGAAGAGATTAAAGGATTGAACAGCAAGGTAAGATTAGAGGTTTTGAGATCTCCCAAGATCAAATTATTGGTGAGGGTGGTTTCACTGATACAAATGTACAATCTACTTTTGGTGAGGATACTTTATCCCTATGCTGTACAGCAGCTTTAAATGCTTGGGGGTAGGGAGAATTCCAGAACCAGGGAAACCAACTGAGATATATATAAAGGTTTTCCAGGGGCCCAAAGAACTGTTTACTGATTTTTTTACAAAGACTGGCCAAGGTTATACACAAGGCAGTATATGACCAAGAATTAAGACAAATATTAACTCAGTCTTTGGCTTTTGATAATGCTAATAAAGAATGCAAAAGAATACTTACACCTTTAAAGCTCAGATTAACATCTTTAGAGGAATGGATTCAGTATAAAAATAGTATTGAGTCTCTTAATTATGGTAATGAGGCTTGGATAGGAGAGGCAATTTCCAAAGGTGGAAGGAGGCCTCAAGCTGCCAAATATTTTAACTGTGGTACACCAGGTCATATAAGAAAAAATTGTACACAGGGTGTTCCTAGAAGCAATGCTTCCTCTAGAAATAACCCAAACAGGAGACCCCAATATTCTGGATTATGCAGAAGATGTGGCAAAGGTTAACATTGGACCAAGGAATGCACAAATCAAAAAGAGACATATGAGACAACCCTTTACTAGTGGAAAATGCCTCAAGGGGCCACTTGCAGGCCCCCAAATGAAACGTGGTACAAACATTTCCAGCCACTGTGGAGGAAATTCCTCCCTAGGACAATTAAATAAACCAGTGTCTAATATAAATAATAATACTGCACTGGACAATAGAACAGCCTTGATAGATGGATCAAAAATTACAAAAAAAAACACCATAAAATGAATATTTTGGCAGACTTCCATAAATGAACAAAGACCAAAGCTTAGAGTACAAATTAATAACATTGTTCTGGAAGGCCTGATAGACACAGGTGTGGATGCAACTATAATTGCACCAAAATCATGTCATCTGAATTGGCCTCTTAAAAAGGTAGATGTCCAATTTCTAGGGATAACTCAGGTAAAATAAAGTTTGAGATGGGTTGAATGCATAGGGCCAGAAGGACAGAGAGGAAGACTAAAGCCATATGTGGCTAATGTAGCAGTGAATCTTTGGGGCTGAGATCTGTTACAGCAATGGAATAGCCAGATTAAAATTCCTCCAGTCTCACAAGTGAAATATAGATCAATTCATGTTTCTAGGAATAATATTATAAAATGCTATAAAAAACAGCCACCAACCATTCAAGCTGTACATAAATAGAGCACAGCTCCTGTTAAGCTTTTCAAAGTACCAATGGTCCTACCTTTAAAATGGCTAACTGATAAACCTGTCTGGATTGGTCAGTGGCCTATGACATAAGAGAAAGTACAAGCTTTAGAACAGATGGTTCAGGAGCAGTTAAATTCTCAACATATTGAAAAATCTACCAGCCTTTTGAATTATTCTGTATTTGTTATTAAAAAGAAATGTTGTAATTGAAGAATGCTGATATATCTCACAGCCATTAATAATTAATAATTCAGCCTACAGGCTCCCTAAAGAATGGGATACCCTTGCCTTCTCTGTTACCCAAAGAATGACCTACTATAGTTATTGACTTAAAAGACTGTTTCTTCACCATACATATATAAAAAAGGATAGAGAAAAATTTGCCTTCACAGTACCTAATTATAACAATTCACAGCCAGTCAAGAGATATCAATGGAATGTCCTCCCATGGGTAATGTTAAATGGCTCTACCCTGTGCCAATATTTTGTGCAAAAAATATTGGAAATGATCCATGCAAAATTTCCACAATCTATAATTTACCATTATATGGATGGTATTTGTTAGCTGATCCAATGTTAGATATCTTACAAATCATGTTTGAATAAGTGAAGAAAGTTCTGCCTTTCTGGGATTACAAATCCCCCCCCCAAAAAAATACAAAGAGCAGACTATTAATTACTTAGGATATAAGATCAATCTACAAAAAATTTAGACCCCAAAAGGTACAACTCAGGAAAGACTGACTACAGACTCTTAATGATTTTTTAAAAATGTTAGAAAGCATTTCCAGCTTACACACTATCATTGGAATATCTAAAGATAGACTAGTAAATTTAGCCAATACACTAAAAGGGGACAAGGACTTAAAAAATACAAAAGAATTATCAGTTGAAGCTGAGAAGGAATTGGCTCTAGTAGAAAAGAAAATATGAGAGGTACATATGGATCATGTGAATCCAGAATTTAACTGCATTCTGGTCATATTTCCCCTCTAGACACTTCTTCACAGGGATTTTGATACAGACAGAAGATACTATATTGGAAAGGATAGTTCTACCACATAAACCAAGTAAGAAGTTGAAGACTTATGTGGAAAAGATCTCTGATTTTATTCTAAAAGGAAAATTAAGACTACATCAGTTGACAGGAATGGACCCAGCAGAAATTGTAGTACCTTTAACTAATGAGGAAATTTCCTCTTTATGGAAAGATAGTGAATACTGGCAAAGAGCATGCAGTAACTTTTTGAAAGAGATTAACAATTGTCAGACCAAAAGCAATAGAAGAGAATTCATAAAAAAGAAGTGAATGGGTCCTTTCTCATATTGTACAGCAAAAACCAATTTCTGGAGTTCCCACATTCTATATTGATGCAAATAAATCAAGAAAGGCAAAATATAAATCAGGAGATTTAAGTAAAGTTGTTCAAAGCCCTTACAATTCTGTACAAAAGGCAGAACTGAATGCCATTCTTATGGTAATAATGGACTTCAAAGAACCTCTCAGTATAGTTACTAACTCTCAATATGCAGTAAGAGTTATTTTACATACTGAAACTGCTGAATTTATTCCTGATAATATAGAATTAACTTCACTATTTATACAATAATAGGAAATCATCAGAAATAGGAAACATTTTAAATATATATTACACATCAGATTTCATACAAGTCTGCCAGGTCCTCTAGCACAAGGTAATGATGAGGTTGATCAGTTATTAATAAGTAATGTGCTAGAAACCTCAGAATTTCATAAGAATATCACGTAAATAGCAAAAGTTTGAAGAACTTTTCCATCACTTGGCAACAAGCCAAGGAAATTGTAAAAAAAAAAAAAAAGTCCTACTTGCTCCTTCTATAACCAAACTCCATTACTTGCAGTAAGCAACTTTAAAGGTATACAAAGGAATAAAATTTGGAAGATGGATGTATTTCATTTTGCAGAATTTAGAAGATTAAAATACGTGCACCATACCATTGACACCTATTCAGGATTTCAATGGGCAACTCCTATGAGCTCTGAAAAGTCTGATTCTATAATTACATACCTATTAGAAGTTATGGCCATCATGGAAAAAAACTGTACAAATTAAGACTGACAATTCTCCATCATGTGTCTCAAAATGAGACAGCCTTTTGCTTATTACAATATATGACACATTACAGGTATACCACACAATCCCACGGGCAAGCAGAGATTCTGTTGCCCCCTAAATAGCAGGAAGCAATTCTAAGAAAATGACACCTCTATCTCAAAAGTTTCATTTTTCTCGGGGTTATGGATAAATGGTAATAGGGTTGGGGGTGAAACAATAAAATTTAGACTCAGTATTCTCCTTAAGAAAAGAAAAAGGGAAATGGATAGGTATAGTATATTAAGGTAGATTATTGCATATACTAATAAACTAATTTAGTAAAATATCAGCCTTAGATAATTTGCACTGAGATGTGTTCCAGAAGGTGTATCAATTCTGCTCTGTAAAGTTTTTCCCCTTAAAAAATCCTTTGCCCTTTAAACAGACTCTGTGAATTTCTCACTACAAAGCATCTTCAGAGAAATTTTGCTAGAAGAGGTATTATGCAAGCCTCCAAATGCTTCTGCTTGGCTTCAACAGAGCACTTTCTCTTAGGTGTTATCTCACTCTATAGCCCAGTCTGGCCTGGAGAACCTCCTGCCTGTGCCACTTGAGTACTGAGACCACAAGCTTGAATCACTGTCAAGAGAACTGGGCCACTGCTTTATATATATATGGCTTCAGTCTCACTTTGAAAAGGTTTTAAAGAATAACAAAGTTTCAAAATCACAAATTTAGAGCAGCTATCAAGTTTTAGGTGAGAATTGGCTCTAAACAACTACTTCATCAGCCACTTTGATAAAATGTCTCAGAGAGACATATGTCATCATCCCCTAAGCAGTACTATAAGGGATAGATAAGAAATAATCCTGCAGAAAGCAGAGCAAAGACAAATTGCATGTCTCTATGTGGATTCCTATTGTTTTATCTCTAAAGGGGCTAGTTCCAGGACCCAAAAAAATAAACATAATATCAATTTAAGGCAGATGGTGCAGAGAGATTAGTGGGGAAAAATGAATGACTGGACAGGACAGGAAAGAGTAAGACGAGTATTAAAAAACAGTGAAACTTGCTTTTAGGGCCATGCCAGTGGCATGAGCTTTGAGAACCAGAGAAAGACTGATTGTATGAGGGAAGAACTTTTGCAGCAAGAAGAAAGAAAGGAAAAGTATAGAGGTATAATGCAATGACAGTTTCATGGTTGTGAAATCCTGAGGGGAAAAAAGGACACAAGGCAAGGCTACAGACTCACCTGTAACAAGAATGAGCTTGGCCATGGTGCCTTCAGTACTGCTCCAGCAGGCTTCAAATGGCTTTTTATACCATCTGAGGGCCTACTTATCACAAGGGCTTCTAAATAGACAGTGTTTAACCAAGAGGCGTACATGACTAATCATTAAATTTACAGATCTCCTTAGCAGATTTGGCTGCTTATTTCTCTCACTAATGCCATAATCTTTTCTGCCCTGTGAGAACTAATTAACACCATATCTCTTTATAAGGGGCATGTTAGACCATTAGACATGACCTTTAGGCTTAAAAGCTTTTTTGGCTGTTCCCAGTGTGGACAAACACCTGTTCATATACTAAGTTAAGTTTCATTTTGTGGACATTTCGTACCTGGCATGAAAGAATGTTCTTAATGCAAAGTAAATACTATCAAAACCTTTGGAAATTATTAGCTGTTTTTAAAAAAAACTCTTTTTTATGGAACTTCCACATGTAACAGGTACAGTAAGTGCCTAAAGAACTTTTCCTCTTTGGGGAACCCTTTCTAAACATTCTGCCCATATCTGTTCTTAGGAGTGACTTCAAGTTATAATTATAAGGTAATTTGGCTTAAGAATTTAAAGACTGAAAGTTAATTTTGATAATTCCTTCTAGTAAATTTCAACTTTAGCCAAAATGTTGTATTCACTATTCCTGAGACTAACTTATATTTATATTTGTATATATTAATATATATCTTATATATATTAATATATTATATTTATATATAAATTTAATGTGTATATATTAAATTATATACTAATTTATATTTGTAAATATTTAGAAGGCAGTTTAACACCATTTTCATTTTGTAAAACAATATAAATAGGTTCTCCAAGCTCTTGAGTGGATTTGAAGCACCAGTCATAAATTCCCTCCTGGTAAACAGGCCCTAAATCCAACCACAAAGCTTTTGGGTACCCCCATAACAGTCACTTCAGTACTGTAGCAATAAGACTATCTTGCCTGACAGATTAGCATTATAGTATACATTATCTACTGCCTTGTAAAATGATTGACTCTCCTTTACTAAAAGCCTACAAAGCACCTTCCAACAATATGAAAGATGGAAGCTTTCAGCTGAGTTCCAACTTAATTTCTCTGTGCCCTCCATAAAAAAGTGTGTAGTTTTGTTGGCAATAGGATCTAACTACCTAGTTTCTTCAGCAATAAGTTCTAACTATCCAAGAGCAATGGCAACAGCCTGAATTGTTTGGGGGACCACCATGGCCTTCCTGATTAACAACCATATGGAGATATCCCATGCCCAGCACTGGAATTTTTATTTATTTAACCAATGGCTTCTGGGAATATCATCCACATACACAAGATACTTCAGTTAAAACTCTTTCCTCAAAAATTTTATGTTTATTAGATGACAGAGTAATATATTTCCATGTGGTTTTAAATGCATCATATATTTCCATGTGGTTTTTCATACATCCTAAACTTTGTTTAGTGCTCCTCTCTCAATGCATCACACACCACACACACACACACACACACACACACACACACACACACACACACACATTATTTTCTCATGTTCATGTCCCATATCATGCTAGTTTAAACCTTTCCACTTAGAGAATTTCTTTATCTACTTCCATAACAAATGTGGTCTATTATATGTGTTCCACCTCCTTGTAAGGACTCTTCCCAATCCCAAGAGGCCCTTCATAGCTTTCTGGCCTCTATAGACATTTCAAGTTAAATGCACAAATCTAAAGATCCAAAGCTAATCTGTGTATGAGAAAAAATATGTAACATTCATCCTTCTGGGCTTAGGTTAACTGCTATATTTCCCAGTTTCATTCATTTCCCTACAAATATTCCTTTATATGCACATTTTTATTATCCATTCATCAGTTGGTAGACATCTAAGCACATTTCATTTCCAACCTATTTCAAATTGAACAATAATGAAAGTGTTCATGTCTCTGCAGTAGGATTGACTCTTTAGGGTATATGTCCAGTGGTGGGGCTGGGTTATATCATAGCTTTGTTTTTACCTTTTTCTAAAACCCACATGTTGAGTTCCATTGTGTCTGTACCAATTTACATTCCTTCTACCAACAGTATGTAATGGTTCCTATTTCCACACATCCTATTCAGCATTTTTTGTCCTTTGTTTTCTATATGATAGCCATGGTAACTGTGGTGAGATGGAATCTCAAAATAGAATTTTTCTTTTACTTTGAGATTATAATATTATTACATCATTTCTACCTCCACTTTCTGTCTTTCAAATCCTCCTATATAACCTTCCTTGCTCTCTTTGAAATGCACTTTTTTATTAATCGATGCATGGCATATATGTATATGTAAAACATATACATTCCTAGCTATAATCTTCTTGGTCTATATAATGCTACTATATGTATGTTTTCAGTGCTGACCATTTGGTATTAGATAATCCCTTGGTGTGCTCTTCCCTGGAAAAAACTACTCCTCCTACTTTTAGCATGCCTTAGTTGTCTGAGTTCTTTGTGTAGTATTGAGGTAGCATAGGCTTTCCACTTCCACTTTGGCATGTCTATTGCTGTTGTCCTAGTTCAGATCATGTTTTGGCAATCATGTTAGTGAGACTGTGGGTGTAATTTCTGACATTAGCAGAAGACACAGTCTTCTGGCTCCTACAGTCTTTCCACCCAACTCTTTCAAAATGTTCCCTGAGCCTCGGGTTCAGGAATTCTTTGATGGATATATCCATTGAGTCTGGACTCCACAACTCTACACTTTAATTGGCTGTAGATTTCTGTACTTGGCTCCTACTATTGCAAAGAAATTTTCCTTGATAGTGGGTGAGAACTACACTTATCTGTGGGTATAAGGACAAATATTTAGCGTGCAGTTAGGAATTATCCTGATTAGTAAAGTGGTGTTTGTGGTTACTCCTTCAAGATCCATTAATTCACTAGCAATAGATAGTTGTCTAGGTGTCTAGTATCAAGCACGGTTTCCCTCATTTTTGGGTGAATCTTAAGGTCAATTAGAGAGCTGTTGGTTCCTACCAAGATATGCATGCCACTAATACACTTTTAAGGTTATCTTACAGTGCTGGTCATTGTTGTGGTTCATAGGTGTCATAGCTGGGTAGGACTGCTGATTGCTTCCCCATTTGGAAGTGTGGCTGGCATCTTCTGGTACTATGCAAGCTGATCCTCTGAGAGGAGACATTTAGGTAAGTTCCAGGTCAGAAGTCTCTGGGCCCTGTGTATGAACTGTACAATGTCTTCAGCAATAGGGACTTATCTTACACCTCTTGGGGGCAACCAAGGGAAATAGCAATAGTATGTAAAATTTGGGGAGTCTCTTGGACAACTGTAACCAACAACTCAAAGGACCACTTCTCATGTCCGATGTTGGGGTTTTATTAGATGGTCTTTAGGTCTTAGAGGAAGCATTGTCAGCCCACTTGAGAAATTTGTATAAATATATGTACAATTATATCTATACATACAGGCATATATTTGTCCACAGATGTGTTTATTATAGTTTTTAGGTAATTAGTTAATAGGATGATTGATTATGACTTGTTCAGACATCCTTACCATTATTTTATCAGCCTTATTCTGTATTTATCTCTATCCCCCCACTAATTAGAGACCAAATGTTCCCCATTTCTCTGATCATGTCATTGTACCCTACTGTACCCTTCTCTGTTTCTCCCTGACATTGTGATCCCAACAGTGGTCCTTTTTTACCTTCCTAGTTTTTGCTGTTACCTAGGAAATGCATATACATCTGAAGATTTGAAGCTAGGAGCCTCCAGTGGAAGAGAATATACAATGTTTTTATTTCTTGGTCTGTGTTACCTCACACAATAAGATCCTTCCTAGTTACATCCGTTACCTTCAAAGTTCATGATTTCATTTTCCTTTAGCAGCTGAATAGTATTACATGGTGTGTATGTAACCAATTTTCATTATCCATGCATCAGTTTAAGGGCATTTAGGTTGTTTTCATTTCCAAGTTATTATAAATAAAGCAACAATGCACATGACTAGAACCTTTATTGAGATATTTCTTAGACAATCTTTAGAATTCTTTTTCAAGCCCCAGTTTTTAAATAGGTCAGTTGTTTTATTGATTCCTTTTTTTTAGTTCTTTATATATTGTAAATATTAATTCTCTGTCAAATGTGTAGACAGAAAAGATTCTCTCCCAATCTATGGGCTTCCTCTTCAGCAGACTGATTATTTCTTTATTTGTACAGAAGCTTTTCAGTTTTGTGAAGTACCACTTCACAATTGTTGACCTTAATGTTGTTGATTTGTGATGGTATTGTTTGTGTGCTCAGTGGTATTCTGTATCTTAATAATTATGGTCTTATATTTCTTTCCATAATCTCTCTTCTATGTTCAATCCTCTCTTCAATGCAAAATATGACTTCCTGGTTGTTGGTTCAGTCTCTGTGAGTCCCCATGAGCCATGTTAGTTGATTCTGTGAGTTTTCTTGTGGTGTCCTTGAACCCTTTGGCTCCTACAAACCTTTTTCTCCCTCTTCTTTAGATGTCACCAAGCTCCACCTAATGACTGGCTGTAGGTCTGCTGCTATTTCCATCAGTTGCTGGATGACACCCCTCTGTTGACACCTGAGCTAGTCACCAATCCTAGCACCTCCCATATGCAGGACAGACTATAGGTCAGAGGTTACAGATATTAATTTTAGGTTGTTTATAATATGGCAAGCTTTTCTCACTCTTTCAATTCTGCAGATAGTTTTACTGAGGATGTTAGTCTAGGCTGGCCATCATCTTTCAGGACTTGGAATGCATTAATTCATGCTCTTCTGTATTTTAAAGTTTCAATTTAAAAATCAGCTGTTATTCTGATGGGTTTTTCTTTATATGTGAGTGGTGCTTTTTTTTTCCTCTTGCAGTTTTCAACACACTTTCTAGGATCAAATCCTCGTTAAGGGCCATTATACTGAAGTGGAAAGATATATAGTAATCATACCTTGGCCCTATGCCATACAGCAGCTTTGAATGCTTTGGACAAGATTGAAGAATCAGAAATTCTACCAGAGAACTCCTACAGCTGATAAACTCCTTCAGTGAGGTGGCAGGATATAAGATTAACTCAAAAAAATCAGTAGCCCTCATATATACAAATGATAATGGGCTGAGAAAAAGATCAAAGAAACATCACCCTTTACAATAACCACAAATAATATAAAATGCCTTGAGGTAACTCTAACTAAGCAAGTGAAAGACCTGTACAATAAAAACTTTAATTCTCTGAAGAAAGAAATTGAAGATGCTATCAGAAAATGGAAAGATCTCCCATGCTCATGGATAGGTAGAATTAACATAGTAAAAATGGCAGTCTTACCAAAAGCAATCTACAAATTCAATGCAATCCCCATCAAAATCCTAACACAATTCTTCACAGACTTGGAAAGAACAATACTTAACTTTATATGGAAAAACAAAAAACCTAGGATAGCTAAAAGAATCCTGTATATTAAAGCAACCTCAGGAGGCATCATGATCCCTGAACTCAAGCTCAACTATAGAGCTATAGTAATAAAAACAGCTTGGTACTGGCATAAAAGCCAACACATGGACAAATGGAATCGAAGTGAAGACACTGACATTAGTCTGCACACCTATGAACATATGATTTTCAACAAAGAAGCCAAACCTGTACCATAGAAAAGAAGAAAGCATCTTCAACAAATGGTGCTGGCATAGCTGGATGTCAACATGCAGAAGATTGCAAATAGATCCATATCTGTCGCCATGCACAAAACTCAAGTCCAAGTGGATCAAAGACCTCAACATAAATCCAGTTACTCTGAACTTGATAGAAGAGAAAGTAGGAAGTAGTCTTGGATGCATTGGCACAGGAGACCACTTCCTGAATATTACACCAGTAGCACAGACAGAGAGCAACAATTAATAAATGGGACCTCCTGAAACTGAGAAGCTTTTATAGAGCAAAGGACATGATCAATAAGACAAAATGACAGCCTGCAGAATAGGAAAAGATCTTCTCCAACCTCACATCTGACAGAAGGCTGATCTCTAAAATATATAAAGAACTCAAAAAGCTAAATTTCAAAATACTGAACAATCCAATTAAAAAATGGGCTACAGAGCTTAACAGAGAATTCTCAACAGAAGAATCTCAAATGGCCAAAAGGCATTTAAAAAATTGCTCAACATCCTTAGTCATCAGGGAAATGCATATCAAAACAAATGTGAGATACCATCTTACACCTGTCAGAATGGCTAGGATCAAAAACACTGAAGACAGCTTATGTTGGAGACAATGTGGAGCAAGGGGAACACTCCTCCACTGTTGGTGGTAATACAAACTTGTACAGCCACTCTGGAAATCAGTATGGTGGTTTCTCAGAAAATTGGGAATAGGTCTTCCTCAAGAACCAGCTATACCACTCTTGGGCATATACCCAATATGCTCAATCTTACCATAAGGACACATGCTCAACTATGTTCATATCAGCATTATTCATAATAGCAAGAACTTACAAACAACCTAGATGCCCCTCAACTGAAGAATGGATAAATAAAATGTGGCACATATACACAATGGAGTACTACTCAGCAGTAAAATATAATGATATCATGAAATTTGCAGGCAAATGGATAGAACTAGAAAATATCATCTTGGGTGAGGTAACCCAGATTCAGAAGGACAAACATAGTAGGTACTCACTCATAAGTGGATACTAGCTAGATGTGAGGGAAAGGATGGCCAGACTGCAACCCACAGCTCCAGAGAGGATAGCTAACAGGGAAAGACCATAGGTGAGACACATGGATGACCCTGTGAAGGAGAAGTGGATGAGATCTACATGAGTGGACTGGGTGTGGGGGGTGGCAGAGGACGAGAAGTAGGGGATGAGAACATGGGGAAATGGGAAGGTCAAGCTGGAACAGCAACAGTGGGAGGGCAAGGAGGGAGATACCATGATAGATGAGGACATCATGGGAATAGGAAGAGGCAGGGTTCTGGGGAGACTCTCAAGAACCCACAAGGATGACCCCACCTTGGACTGCTGGCAGTGGTCCAGAGGATGCCTGGACTGGTCTACTCTGGTGACAGGTCTAGCGAATGACCTTTCATCATAGAGCCTTTGTCCAGTGACTGATGGAGGCAGATGCAGAGAGCCATGGCCAGGCACCAGGCTAAGATCCAGGAATCAAATCAATGAGAGAGAGAAGAGAGATACTGCAGGCAAGGGATGTCAAGATCATGATGAGAGGACAAGCAGAGATGACCAGCCACACTAGTGGAAGCCCATGAACTGTGGACTGGTGGCTGTGGAGCCCCCATGGGACTGGACTAGGTGCTCTGGATACAGAAGATGGTTGTCTGGCTTGAACTATTTGGGGGGCACCCAGGCAGGGGGGTCGGGATCCATATCTGGTGCATAGGCGGGCTTTTGGGAATCCGGTGCCTATGGTATGACACCTTGCACAGCCTTGATGCAGTGGGAAGGGGCTTGGACCAGCTAAGGCTAAGTGTGCTGGGCTCTGCTGACTCCCCATGGGAGATCTTGATTTGGGGGATGTGGGGATGTGGGGTGGCTTGGGAGAAAGAGCTGGGAGTGGGAGGAGGGAGGAGATAGGATCTGTAGATGGTATGTGGAGTGAGTAGAAAATTTCTTAATAAAGAAAAATGAAAAAAAAAATTGAAGAATCAGGAAAAATGGCCAAGCCATTTACTAAAATTATATAAGGCCCAAAAGAAGCCTTCACTGATTTTTTTTTTTTACAAAGATGGACTTCAGCTGTAAATAGAATGATATCCGAACCAGAAGTCAAAAGAATATTAATTGAAACTTTGGCTTTTAAAAATGCTAATTCAGAATATAAAGGGATGATTAGGCCTTTAAAGGCAAGATCAGGGTCCATAGATAATAGACTGGAAATGCAACTGATACTGAATCTCACAACAAAGGCCAACATTGGATAACCAATGCAGATCAACTTGAAACAGGTAATGTAACCCTTTGCCATTGCGAAACACCACTGGAGACCTGAGGCCCCTGTATCAAATTTGTTTCAATCATTCCCTGTCAGCAATGGGGAAACTCCTCCACAGATCCATTAAAAGGCTTAATGCCTATTATGGAAAAACCATACTTCTCTAAATGACAGAATAGATTTAGATGAAACAAAATTTTCAGGAGAAGCCATAAAGCAAATATTTTGGCAACTTTTATAAATGATCAAAGACCAAAGTTAAAAATATGAATAAATGGCATTGAAATTGGGGATTTGGTAGACATAGGGGTAGATATAACAATAATTGCACCAAAATCTTAGCATCCAAATTGGTGTCTTCAGGAGGTAAATATTCAGCTTTTAGAAACTGAAACTTTATCTCAGGTAAAACAAAGTGCAAGATGGGTCAAATCTATAGGACTGAAAGGACAAACAGTGGTTATATGTGGTTAATATAGCAATGAATTTAAGGGAATGTGATTTGTTACAGCAATGGAATACCTAAATTAACATTCCTCCAATCTCAGAAACAATCCGTAAACTAATGTATGTTGCTGAGAAAAATATTCAAAGGCATTATAAAGAACAGTCACTGACCATTCAGGTTGTACATAAACAGCACAACAGCTAATGATCTTTCAAAGGTACCAATAGTCCTGCCTTTAAAATGGTTAACTGAACCCTGTCTGGGTGGAAAAATGGCCTTTGACAACAGAAAAATTGCAGGCATTAGAACAGCTGGTACAGGAGCAGCTAAGTACTTAACATATTGTAGAATTTACCAATCCTTGGAATTGTCCTATATTTGATATTAAAAAGAAATCTGGAAAATGGAGAATTATAACAGATCTAAGAGCTATTAATAAGGTGATTCAGCCAATAGGTTCTTTTAGTCTGGTATTCCCTTGCCTTCTCTATTACTTATAGAATGGTCTATTATAGTGATTGAGTTAAAAGACTGATTTTTTTTTTTTTTTGGTTTTTCGAGACAGGGTTTCTCTGTGTAGCTTTGCGCCTTTCTTGGAACTTACTTGGTAGCCCAAGCTGGCCTCGAACTCACAGAGATCTGTCTGCCTCTGCATCCCGAGTGCTAGGATTAAAGGTGTGGGCCACCACCGCCCAGCAAGACTGATTTTTTTTACTATACCATTGCAAGAACAGGATAGAGAAAAATTTGCCTTCACAGTGCCTACTATAATTTCCCGCCTGTTAAAAGATATCAGTGGAAAGTTCTTCCACAAAGAATGTTAAACACCCCTACTTTGTGTCAATATTTGTATAACAGCAATTGGAAATAATTTATAATCAGTTTCCTCACTATATAATTTACCATTATATGGATATCTTACTAGCTTATTCAGATGCAGATACATTAGAGAAAATGTTTGAAGAAGTAAAGAAAATTTTGCCTTGTTGGGGATTACAAATTGCTCCTGAAAAAATACAAAGAGGAGATTATATTAATTACCTAGGGTATAAGATATGCTTGCAAAAATTCAGCCACAGAAAGTAGAAATCAGGAGAGATCAATTATGAGCTCTTAAGGATTTTCAAAAATTGCTGGGAGATATTAATTGGCTGTGGCCCACAATTAGATTGACAACTCAAGAACTAAATTACTTCTTTCAAACCTTACAAGGTGATAAGGATGTAAATAGTCCAAGAAAATTATCAGCAGAGGATAATAGAGAATTGGTTTTGGTAGAAAAGAAACTGCAGCATGCACACGTGGATTATTTGGGTCCATAGCTTGATTGCATTCTGGTTATTTTACCTTCTACACATTATCCTACTGGAATTCTAATTCAGAGAGAAGACAATATCTTAGAATGGATATTATTATCACACAATCAGAATAAAAAATTTGAAGACCTATGTAGAAAGAGTTTCTAAATTGTTCCTGAATGTAAAATTAAAACTTCAACAATTAGCAGGAATAGACCCAGCAGAAATTATGCTACCTTTTACTGTGACTGAAATATCCTCATTATGGACAGAAAATTAACACTGGTAAAGAGCTTGCAGTAAGTTTTTGGGAGAGATTAGCAACAAATATCCCAAAAGCAATAGATTTCACTTTGTAAAGAGAACTAATTGGATCTTTCCTCACATTGTAGGGGAACACCAATTTCTGGAGCCCCTACATTCTCTATTGATGGAAACAAATCAGGAAAGGCACATATATAGTCTGGAAATTTAAGTAAAGTGGCTCAAAGCCCTTATGATTCTGTTCAAAGTCAGAATTATATGCTATTCTCATGGTATTATTAGATTTTTCCAGAACCTCTTAATATAGTTACTGAATTTTAATATGCAGAGAGAGTTGTTTTACATATTGAAATTGCTGAACTTATTCCAGATGATTGAGAATTTTTTTATTTATTCAATTACAAGAAATAATCAGAATTAGAAATCACCCCATGTATATGACACATATCAGGTCCCATATGAGTCAACCTGGCCCTCCAGCACAAGATAATCATGAAATTTATTAGCTGTTGCTAGTAGGAAATGTGCTAGAAGCCTCAGAATTTCATAAGAAGCATCATGTTAATAGCAAGGGTTTGAAAACAGATTTTTCCCATCACTTGGCAACAAGCCAAGGAAATTATAAGGAACTGTCCTACTTCTTCTTTGTATAATGAAATACCACTATCTGCAGGAAGTAACCCAAAGTGTACTCAAAAAATGAAATTCAGCAAATGGATATGGTAACCTTCAGAGTTTGGAAATTAACATGTATACACTGTACCATAGATACATACTCAGGATTTCAATGGGAACTTCTTTGAGTTCTGAGAGGTCTTATCCTGTAATTACACATTTATTAAAAGTTATGGCCATCATGGGTATACCTGTACAAATTAAGACTGACAATGCTCCAGCATATGTCTCTAGTAAAATGAAATACTTTTTTTCATATTACAACATAAAGAATATTACACATATACCACATAACACTACAGGGCAAACAGTTAGAGAAAGATCTAATCACACTGTAAAAGATATGCTTAATAAACAGAAAGGGGTAATAAAGAACCCTAGGGATAGATTGAACAATGCTTTATTAACTTTAGCTTTCTTCAATTTCAATAGTTTTTTTCTTTTTAAATTTTTTATTTTATTTTATTAACATTTTTTTCATTTATTTTGCAAAATAACCACAGTTTCCCATTTCCTCCTCTCTTCCCTTTCCCTTCTTCCAACTCCTATCAACACCCCTCCCCATCCACCCACTCCTCCATTTCCATTCAGAAAAGGGCAGGTCTGCCATGGGCTTGAACAAAGCATGGCACATCAAGTTGAAGTAGGACTGAGCTCCTCCCTCTGCATAAAAGCTGGGTAAGATAATCCAGCAAGGGGAACAGGTCCTAAAAGCCAGCTATGTACCAGAGACAGGTCCTGATCTCACTTCCAGTAGCTTACAAACAAACCAAGCTATACAACTGTCACACACATGCAGAGGGCCTAGGTCAATCTCATGCAGGCTCCCTGTTGGTCCAGAGTCCATGTGTTCCCATGAGCTCGTCAGCTGTCTCTGTGGGTTTCTCCATCATGACCTTGAACCCCCTCACTTATACAATCCCTCCTTCCTTTGTTCAGGAGGACTCCTAGAGTTCTGCCCAGTGCTTGGCTATGGATCTCTGCATCTGCTTCCATCAGTTAATGGGTAAAGGCTCTCTGATGACAATTAGGGTAGTCAACAATCTGATTAGAGTAGATAGCAAATTGAAGCACCCTCTCCACTATTGCTAGGAGTCTTAGCTGGGGTCATCCTTGTGGATTTCTGGAAGGTTCCCAAGCACTAGGTTTCTCTCTAACCCCCAAATGCCCGCCATCAAGATGTCTCTGTCATTGCTCTCCCACTCAATCCCACACTGAGTCCTGTGCTCAACCTGCCCAACGCACTACCTCAAGTTACCATCTCCCATCCCCTCTACCCCTGCCCCCAGTTTACCCAAATCTCTTACATTTGGCTTCCTGGATGTTTCAAGATTCTGGATATCATAAATAATGCTGCTATGAACACTATTGAGTAAGTGTCCTTGTGGTATTATTGAGCATCTTTTGGGCATATGCACAAGATTGGTATAACTGGGTCTTGAGGTAGATTGAATACCATTTTTCTAAGAAACCACCATATTGATTTCCAAAATGGCTGTATCAGTTTGCACTTCCACCAGCAGTAAAGGAGTGTTCTCCTTACTCCACACCCTCTCCAACATGAGCTCTAATCAGTGTTTTTGATCTTAGTCATTGTAATACGTATAAAATATCTCAGTTATTTTGATTTGCATTTTCTTGATGACTGGGGATGTTGAATAACTATTTAACTGAATTCTTCCCATTTGAGATTCTTCCATTGAGCATTCTCTGTTTAGTTCAGTACACCATTTTTAATTGAATTATTTGGTGTTTAGACATCTAGTTTCTTGAGCTCTTTATATATTTTGGATATCAGCCCAGGGTCAACGGTGAGGTTGGTGAAGATCTTTTCCCATTCTGTAGGCTGCCATTTTGTTTTATTGACCTGATCCTTTGCCTTACAGAAAGTTCTCAGTTTCATGAGGTCCCATTTATTAATTGTCACTCTCAGTGTCTGTGCTACTGGTGTTATATTTTGGAAGTAGTTTTCTGTGCCAATGCATTCAAGGCTACTTCCCGCTTTCTCTTTGATCAGGTTCAGTGTAAATGGATTTATGTTGAGGTCTTTGGTCCACTTGGACTTGAGTTTTTGCAGGGCAATAGATATGGATCTATTTGCCATCTTCTACATGCTGACATCCAGTTATGCCAGCATGAATTGTTGAAGAAGCTTCCTTTTTTTCATTGTACAATTTTGGCTTTTCTGTCAAGAATCAGGTGTTCATAGGTGTGTGGGTTAATGTCTGGGTCTTCAATTGGATTCCATTGATCCACATGTCTGTTTTTGTGCCAATACCAAGCTGGGTTTTTTTTACTATAGCTCTGTAGTAGAGCTTGAGGTCAGAGATGGTGATTCCTCCAGAAGTTCCTTTATTGTACAGGATTGTTTAAGCTATCATGGGCTTTTGATTTTTCCATGTGAAGTTGAGTATTTTTTTTTTGAGGTCAGTGAAGAATTGTATTGGGATTTTGATGGGGATTGCATTGAATCTGTAGATTGCTTTTGGTAAAATGGCTATTTTACTATGTTGATCCTACCTATACAAGAGCATGGGAGATCTTTCCATTTTCTGATATCTTCTTCAATTTCTTTCTTCAAAGACTTAAAGTTCTTATCATACAGGTCTTTCATTTGTTTGGATAGAGTTACCCCAAGGTATTTCATATTATTTGTGGCTATTATAAAGAGTGATGTTTGATTTCGTTCTCAACCCATTTATCATTTGTATATAGGAGGACTACTGGTTTTTATGAGTTAATCTTGTATCCTGCCACATTACTGAAGATGTTTATTAGCTTTAGTAGTTCCCTGGTAGAATTTTGTGGTCACTTATGTATACTATTTTACTATCTGAAAATAGCAAATGTTTGACTTCTTCCTTTCCAATTTGTATCCCCTTGATATTCTTTTGTTGCCTTATTGCTCTAGCTAGAACTTCAAGTACTCTATTGAAGATATGGAGGGAGTAGACAGACTTATCTTCTTCCTGATTTTGGTGGAATTGCTTTGAGTTTCTCTCCATTTAATTTGATGTTGGCTGCAAGCTTGCTGTATATTGCTTTTATTATGTTTAGTTATTTTCCTTGTATCCCTGATCTGTAAAAGACTTTTATCATTAAGGGGTATTGGATTTTATCAAAGACTTTTTCAGCATCTAATGAGATGATCATGTGGGTTTTTTCCTTTCAGTTTGTTTATATTATGGATCACACTGACAGATTTTTATATGTTGAACCATCCCTGCATCTCTGTGATGAAGCCCATTTGATCATGATGGATGATTCCATTTATGTGTTCTTGATTTTGGTTTGCCAGTATTTTATTATTTTTGTATCAATGTTCATGAGGAAGATTGGTCTATAATTCTCTTTCTTTGTTACATCTTTGCATGGCTTGGGTATCTGGGTAACTGTAGACTCATGAAAAGAGTTTGGTAATGTTCCTTCTGTTTCTATTGTGTGAAACAATTTGAAGAGTATTGGTATTAGCTCATCTTTGAAAATCTGGTAGAATTCTGCTCTAAAACCATATGCCCTTGGCTTTTTTCTTTTGGTTAGTCTTTTAATGACTGCTTCTATTTCCATAGAAGTTATAGGTCTATTTAAATTGCTTATCTGGTCTTGATTTAATTTGGCTAAATGGTCCCTATCCAGAAAATTGTCCATTTTTTTATACTTTCCAATTGGGCTGGATTTGTGGATAGGTATTGTTTAAATCTAGAGTACAGGTTGTGGGAGTATAACCTAATGATTCTCTGGATTTCTTTATTGTCAGTTGTTAATTCTCCCCTTTTGTTTCTGATTTTGTTAATTTGGATATTCTTTCTCTGTCTTTTAGTTAGTTTGGATAAAATTTTGTCTATCTTGTTGATTTTCTCAAAGAACCAACTCTTTGTTTCATTGATTCTTTGTATTGTTCTCTTTATTTCTATTTTATTGATTTCAGCCTTCAATTTGATTATTTCCTGGCATCTACTCCTCCTGGGTGAGTTTGTTTCTTTTTTTTCTAGTGATTTCAGGGGTGCTATTAAGTTGCTAGTGTGAGATTTCTCCAACTTCTTTATGTGGACATTTAGTGCTATGAATTTTCCTCTTAGTACTGCTTTCATAGTGTCCCATAATTTTGAGTATGTTGTATATTCATTTTCATTGAATTCTAGAAGTCTTTAATTTCTTTCTTTATTTCTTCCTTGGCCCTTTGGTAATTCAGCTGAGCATGCTTCAGTTTCCATGAGTTTGTAGGCTTTCTGTAATTTGTGTTTTTGTTGAATTCTAACTTTAAGCCACTGGAGTCCAGTAAAATACAGGAAGTTATTCCAATTTCTTCATATTTGTTGAGATTTGTTTTGTGACTGAGTATGTGGTCAAATTTAGAGAAGGTTCCATGGGGTGCTGAGAAGAAAAAAAAATAAAGTATATTCTCTTGTGTTTGGTGGAATGTTTTGTAGATGTCTATTAAGTCCATTTGAGTCATAACATCTGTTAGTTCCATTATTTCTATGTTAGATTTCTGTCTGGCAGACCTGTCCATTGCTGAGTGGAGTGTTGGAGTTTCCCACTATTAGTGTGTGGGGTTTGGTGTGTGATTTAAGCTTTAGTAATGTTCCTTTTACATATGTGGATGTCCTTGATAGATTTTTTTCTGTGATTAATATGTAATGTCCTTCTCAATCTCTCTTGAATAATTTTAATTTGAGGTCTATTTTGTCAGATATTAAGATTGCTACACCAGCTTGCTTCTTCAGTCCATTTTACTGGAACGATTTTTCCCAGGTCTTTACTCTGAGGTAGTATCTATCTTTGAAGTTGAGGTGTGTTTCTTGTATGCAGCAGAAGAATGGATCCTGTTTTTGTATCCATTCTGTTAGCCCATGTCTTTTTATAGGTGAATTGAGTCCATTGATATTAAGGGATATTAATGACAAGTAATTGTTAATTCCTGTTATTTTGGGGTTGTAGTGTTGTGTATTTCCTTCTTTGGAATTTGTTGGTGTGGAATTATCTATTGCCTGTGTTTTCATGGGTGCTTCTAACTTTCTTAGGTTCAATTTTTCCTTCCAGTGCTTTCTGTGGGGCTGGATTTGTGGATAGGTATTGTTTAAAGCTGGTTTTATCATGGAATATCTTGTTTACTCCATCTTTGGCAATTGAGAGTTTATCTTAAAAACCATTAGCAAGGTACTTGGTCTAATCTATGTTGAAGTTTTATATCAGTTAATCGTGTACAGCTGTCTTGGCAGCTGGGGAAATTCAAATATTTTACTATGTCAACCTGAACTGTGACCTACAGCAGTTTCTTAGTGGAACTCAATAGGCCCTGACTGTGTCAAAATTATACAGCATCTTCCTGACAATCCACAGTAATAAATATTCCCAGTATATCAGGATGTGTTCATGAGATAAACACATTACAATACAGGTAATGGGGAACTCCCCACACCATATATATCATATCAGATACCAGAGAAAATCATGTAGCAGCAACAATGTGAAGGCTCAGCATAAGCAAAAGACATTCTGGAGTGTATTCTCATAAGCCTTGCTTGAACTAGACATACACATCAGAGAGTTTTTCTTTTGGTGAACTCACACCTGAATTTCAATTGCCATTTGATGTTCCTGACACAGACACTTGCTACTGGCAGTTTATGGAACCCTGCATCTAGTGATAAAATATGGTATGGTAAAATGCATGACCAAGGATGATTCAATCAATCTAATCTAAAAATAGAGTGGCACAAAGACAGTTAAATATTAGTTATTTCTTCCTGGTTAACAATATTTCCACAACACAAGCTAGGGGCTTTAAATAATAGACACTTACTATTTTATAATCTCTGTCCAAGTGTCTTAGATGGAGGGTCACTACCAATTCAAAAATATTTCTAGGTTCTGGAGAGAGGGTTCAGCAGTTAAGAGAATGCACTTCTCTTGTAGAGGACACAAGTTTGATATCAGTCCCCACTTGGGGCAGCTCACAACCACCTGTAACTCTAGGCTCAGGGGGATCTTATGCCTTCTTCTGGCTACAATGGGTACTGCATTCATGTTCCCAACCCCACATGTATACCATAATTTAAAATAAAATCTTTTAAATATATATATATATATATGTGTGTGTGTGTGTGTGTGTGTGTGTGTGTATTTGTAGCATATGAATAGATGTTAACAAACACCACCCAAACATGCAATTTCAACCTTCTATGTCATACATGGAGAATATGGGCACAGATAAGTCATGGTCTGAGCTTGCAGTTGACTCTAACAGAAGGTATTGTATCAGCAAATCAGTGTAATAAGGTAGAATACAATAGAAGTTCCTTTCTGTTTGTTTATTTATTTGTTTTATTCTGTTTGCTTGAGAGAGGTATCATGGAATATTAGTTTAAGATGTGTTATATTTGTTTATGCTATAGAATATTTATTTTTAATGATGCAAAGATGTGTTGCATTCTTTTATGTTGCTTGTGTTTAATTCTATAAACCTATGTTATTTTGCCTACATAAAACAACTGATTGGTCTAATAAAGAGCTGAGCATCCAATAGTTAGGCAGGAGAGGAATAGATGAGGCTGCCAGGGAAATAATAAATAGAAGGAGATATGTAGGCTTAAGAGAAAAGCCAGCAGCAAGAAAAGGAGGAGAGGAGGATGCCAGGGGCCAGCCACCCACCTACACAGCCAGCCATGGAGTAAGAAGAAAAGAAAGATATATAGAATAAAGAAAGGTAAAAACACCAGAGACAAAATGTAGTTAAAGAGAAATGGGATCATTTAAGTTGGAAAAGCTGGCTAGAAACAAGCCAAGCTAAGATCGGGCATTCATAAGTAAGAATAAATCTCCATGTATTTATTTGGGAGGTGGGTCATGGGCCCCCAAAGAGTAAAAAAAAAACTACAGCAATGGACTAAGAGTATAGGTCTGGTTATCCTGGAACTCACTATGTAAATCATGATGGCCTTGAACTCATAGAGATCTGCCTGCCTCAGACTCTCAAGTGCTGGGATTACATGTGTGGATCACCATACACAATTCAATAAATATTCTAATACTCAAAAAAGTTCATGAATAATTCAAGATAGAAAACTGTGAAACAGTGGATCTATTTGTAGATAATCATTCACAAAGAATGAATACAGAATGTCCACGAGTAACAAGAATGGACAAAATATGAAATTGAAAGGAGAGAGAATAGGCCATCTCTGAACATGAGCCTTTTAATACTTGTTTCAAAATAGAGCTGTGAAACAGCAAATGTTTAAGACAATATAAAGCAGCCAAGATTCTCATATATTATTGATGGGATTGTATAACAATACAAAGTTCCATAAAGTGAAGTATATGTGCTGGGAAGATAAATCCCATTTGTGTTTGTAAAATGCTTACCAGGCAAGCATGAAGACC
Source organism: Peromyscus maniculatus bairdii (assembly GCF_049852395.1). Classification (NCBI taxonomy): domain Eukaryota; kingdom Metazoa; phylum Chordata; class Mammalia; order Rodentia; family Cricetidae; genus Peromyscus; species Peromyscus maniculatus. Next base: position 86,494,494 of record NC_134857.1, on the reverse strand, counting down.
TGAGTTCGGATGCCCAGATTAATGTAAAATACAGCACAGTATCATACATCTACAATCACAGTGCTCCTACACTAATGTGAAATTAGAGATTCAAAGGAAAAAGAGCAAACAACATATAAAGCTAGACCTATTGAAATTACATCCAACTTCTCAATGGAGACTCTAAAAGCCAGAAAGGCCTAAACAGATGTCCTGCAGACTCTAAGAGACCACAGAATCTAACCCAAACTATTATAGGAGAAATATTCAATCACAATAGTTGGAGAAAATTAGATATTCCATGATAAAGCCATACTCAAACAATATCTATCTAAAAATCCAGAACTAGAGAAGATACTGGAAAGAAAACTCCAACCCAAAGACTACACCCATGAAAACAAAGGACATTATCTTACATCAACAAAACCAAAAGAAGGGAAACACACACAAAAAATAACAAAATAACAGGAATTAACAATCATTGGTCATTGATATCTCTCAATATAAATGGACTCAATTCCCAATTAAAAAACACAGACTAGCAGAATGCATGTGGAAACAGGATCCATTCTTTAGTTCCATAAAAGAAACATTTGTCAACATCAAAAATTGAAATTACCTCAGTGTAAATGGCTGTAACAAGATTTTTCAAGCAAATGAACCTAAGAAACAAGCTCATGTAAATCATTCTAATATCTAACAAAATAGATTTCAAACTAAAATTAAGCAAAAAAGACAGGAAAGGACACTTCATCCTCATAAAGGAAAAATCCACCAAGATGACCTTTCAATTATTAACATTTATGCCCTGAATGGAAGGGCACCCATGTTAGTAGATGTAACCAACCGTCTTATTAAATAAGAAACACAGAAACAACGTAAAAGAGAAAGCCGAGAGGTCAGAGCTCAGAGCTAAAATCTCACCCTTCCTCCTGCTGTCCCAGCTTCGCGAAAAGAGACCTACTTCCTGTCGGTTCGTTTTTTTATAGTATGTTGTTCTGCCTTCTCATTGGTTGTAAACCCAAACACATGACTGCCTCGTCACTGTCTGAATGTACAGCCCCCTAGGTCTTAAAGGCATATGTCTCCAATGCTGGCTATATCCCTGAACACACAGAGATCTTATGGGATTAAAGGCGTGTGCCACCACCGCCACACTCTTGCTATGGCTCTAATAGCTCTGACCCCCAGACAACTTTATTTATTAACATACAATCAAAATAATAATTCAGTACAATTAGATTACCACCACACATGTTGGTAAAAGAAACATTACTAAGGCTTAAATTATACATCAATCATTACATGTGGATAGTGGGAGTCTTCAATACCATACTCTCACCAATGGACAGGTCATCTATACAAAAGCTAAATGGTGAAATACTGAAGCTAGCAGACCTTATAAACCAAATATACCTAACAGATATCTATAGAACATTTCAGCCAAAAAAAAAGAATATACCTTCTTATCAGCACCTCATATAACATTCTCCAAAAATACCACATATTAGTTCACAAACCAAGTCTCAACAGATACAAGAAAATTGAAATAGCCCCCTGCATCTTATCAGACCACCACAGATTAATGCTGGATTTCAACAGCAACAGAAACAACAGAAAGCCTACAAATTCATGGAAAATGAACAACTCTCTCCTGAAGGATTACTGGGTCAAGACAAAAAACTCATAGCATTTAAGAGCCTATATAAAGAAATTAAAGAGAACTCATACTAGCAACTTAACAGCATACCTGAAAACTCTAGAACAAAAAGAAACAAGCACATACAAGAGGGACAGACAACAGGAAATAAACTGAGGGCTGAAATCAATTAAATAGAAACAAAGAGAATAGCACAAAGAATCAAGGGAACAAAGAGTTGGTTCTTTGAGAAAATCATCAAGATAGACAAACCCTTATCCAAACTAACTGAAAGACAGAGAGAGAATATCCAAATTAACAAATCAGAAACAAAAAAAGAGAGAGACAAACAAAAGACACCTAGGAAATCCAAATTATCATTATATCATACTTTAAAAACCTGTACTCCACAAAATTGGAAAATCTAAAAAAAAAAATGGACAATTTTGTCAATTGGTACCACCTACCAAAGTTAAATCAAGATCAGATAAACAGCTTAAATAGACCTATAACCCCAAAGGAATTAGAAGCGGTTGTTAAACAACACCCAACCAAAAAAAAAAAAAAACCCAGGGCCAGATGGTTTTGGTGAAGAATTCTACCAGACTTTAAAAAAGGAGTTAATGCCAATACTCCTCAAACTATTCCACAAAATAGAAAGAGAAAGAACATTGTAGATGTAATGGTCTTATTGAATAAGAAACACAGAGCCAAATGCAGAGTTAAAAACCCAAGAGGTCAGAGCAATAGCTAAGAGCTGAGACTTAAAACTTCCTTCCTACCCTTCACTGCCACTGCCATCCTTCCCCTGAGAAAGAGAGCTACTTTGTGTGTGTCTGTCATTTTATTGACTTTCTGTTCTGCCTTCTCATTGGTTGTAAACCCAACCACATGACCTCCTCACCACTGCCTGTTTATGCAGACCTCCAGGTCTTCTATGGTTGGTATTAAGATTAAAGGCATGTGTCTCCATGCTGGTGGTGTCCTTGAACACACAGAAATCTGCCTGTCATGTGATTGGGATTAAGGGCATGTGCTACCACTGCCAGATTTCTGCTATGGCTTACTATTAGCTCTAACTCCCAGATAACTTTATTTATTAACATACAAATAAAATCAAATTTCTGCACAAATAAAATATTACCATAGCACATTACCAAATTCATTTTATGAGTCAATAGCACCCTGATAAACCTCATGAAGATTCAAAAAAAGAAAGAGGATTACAGACCAATTTCCCTTATGAACATACATGTAAAAGTACTCAATAAAATACTCACAAACCAAATGCCAGAAAGCTCCAAAAGTATCACCCACCATAATCAAGTAGGATTCATCCCACAGATGCAGGGGTGGTTCAACATACAAAAATTATTCAGTGTAATCCACCATATAAACAAACTAAAAGAAAAAACCACATGTTCATCTCAATAGATGCTGAAAAAGCCTTTGACAAAATCGAACATCTCTTTGTGAAAAAAGTCTTGGAAAGATTGGGGATAGAAGAGTACTTGTTAGTTTTGTGTGTCAACTTGACACAAGCTTGAGTCATCAGAGAAAAGAGTCTCAGTTGAGGAAATGCCCCAGTGAGATCTAGCTGTAAGGCATTTTCTCATTTAGTGGTCCATGGGTAAGGGTACAGCCCATGGTGGATGGTGTCATCACTAGTCTGCTGGTCCTTGGTTCTATAAGAAGGTGGGCTTAACAAGCCATGGAAAGCAAACCAGTAAGTGCCTCTCCTCCATGGTTTCTGAATCAACTCCTGCCTCTGGGAACCTGCCCTGTTTGAGTTTCTGTCCTAATATCCTTCAGTAATGAACAGCAATGTTGAAGTCTAAGCCTAATAAACTTTTTTCCCTAACTTTCTTTTTGGTCATGGTGCTTCATTGCAGCAATAGAAACCCTAACTAAGATAATACCCAAACATAATAAAGGAAATTTACAGCAAGCCTATAGCCAACATCAAATTAAATGGACAGAAACTAAAAACAGTTCCACTAAAATCAGAAACAAGACAAGGCTGTCTACTCCCTCCATATCTTTTCAATATAGTACTTGAAGTTCTAGCTAGAGCAGTAAGACAAGTGAAGGAGATCAGGGGCATACAAATTGGAAAGGAGCAGGTGTTCATCTCCTCCAAGGCAAGGACTCCCCTGAGGACTGAGTTCAGCCTGGTAGATTCAGTCCAAGCAGGTCCAGTTCCCTCCTCCCAGGCTGAGCCAAGTGTCCCTGTATAAGGCCCAGGTTCCAAACAGCCAGCTCATGCACTGAGGACAGGTCCTGGACCTACTACCTGGATGCCTCCCAAACAGATCAAGCTAATCAACTGTCTCACTTATCCAGAGGGCCTGATCCAGTTGGGGGCTCCTCAGCTATTGGTTCATAGTTCATGTGTTTCCATTCATTTGGCTATTTGTCTACCAGGTAACTCTTACAGTTAATACATATCTTCAACAAGTGACTGGATACAAGATAAACTCAAAAACATCAGCATCCCTCCTATACACAAATGCCAAATGGACTGAGAAAGAAATCAAGGGGAAAAACATATTTCACAAGACACAAATATATCTTGAGGTAACCCTATCCAAGCAAGTGAAAGACTTGTATGATAAAACTTTCAAGAATTTGAAGGATGAAATTGAAGAAGATATCAGGAGATGGCAAGATCACACTATGGATCCATAGGATTAACATATCAAAAATAGCCATCCTACCAAAAGCAGTCTACAGATACAATGCGATCTTCATCAAAATTCCAACACAATTCTTTACAGAACTTTAAAGGACAATTCTCAATGCCATACAGAAAAATAAAAATCTCTAGGAAGTGATCTCCTATGCCAATGCGTTCAAGACTACTTCCTACTTTCTCTTCTAGCAGGTTCAGAGTAGCTGGATTTATGTTGAGGTCCTTGATCCACTTGGACTTAAGTTTTGTGCACGGTGACAGATATGGATCTATTTGCAGCCTTCTACATGTTGATATCCAGTTATGCCAGCACCATTTGTTGAAAATGCTTTCTTTTTTCCATTGTACACTTTTGGCTTCTTTGTAAAAAATTATATGTTCATAGGTGTGTGGGTTAATGTCAGGGTCTTCAATTTGATTCCATTGGTCCACATGTCGGGTTTTTTTTGTGTTTTTTTTTTTGTTTGTTTGTTTTTTGGTTTTTTCGAGACAGGATTTCTCTGTGTAGCTTTGCGCCTTTCCTGGAACTCACTTGGTAGCCCAGGCTGGCCTCGAACTCGCAGAGATCCGCCTGACTCTGCCTCCCGAGTGCTGGGATTAAAGGCGTGCGCCACCACCGCCTGGCTAACACATGTCGGTTTTTATGCCAATACCAAGCTGTTTTTATTACTGTAGCTCTATAGTAGAGCTTGAAGTCAGGGGTTGTGATGCCTTCAGAGGTTGTTTTATTGTACAGGATTGTTTTGGCTATCCTGGGTTTTTTGTTTTTCCATATGAAGTTGAGTATTATTCTTTCCAGGTCTGTGAAGAATTATGTTGGAATTTTGATGGGGATTGCATTGAATCTGTAGATTGCTTTTGGTAAGATTGCCATTTTTACTATGTTAACCCTGCCTATCCATGAGCATGGGAGATCTTTCCATTTTCTGACATCTTCTTCAATTTCTTTTTTCAGGGACTTAAAGTTCTTGTCATATAGGTCCTTCACTTGCTTGGTTAGTGTTAACCCAAGGTATTTTATGTCATTTGTGGCTATTGTAAAGGGTGATGTATCTCTGATTTCCTTCTCAGCTTCTTTGTCCATTGTATATAGGAGGGCTACTGATTTTTTTGAGTTGATCTTGTATCCTGCTATGTTGCTGAAGGTGTTTATAAGCTTTATCAGTTCCTGGATGGAATCTTTGGGGTCACTCAAGTATACTATCATGTCATCTGCAAATAGGGAAAGCTTGACTTCTTCCTTTCCAATTTGTATCCCCTTAATCTCCTTATGTTGTCTTATTGCTCTGGCTAGAACTTCAAGTACTATATTGAATAAGTATGGGGAGAGACACCTGTAGCACAGACACTGAGAGAAACAATCAATCAATGGGACCTCTTGAAACTGAGAAGTTTTTGTACAGCAAAGGATACAGTCAAAAAGGCAAAGCGACAGCCTACAGAATGGGAAAAGATCTTCACCAACCCCACATCTGACAGAGGACTGATATCCAGAATATATAAGGAACTCAAGAAATTAGACATCAAAAAGACCAACAGTCCAATTAAGAAATGGGCTATAGAACTAAACAGAGAATTCTCAACAAAGGAAACACAAATGGCTGAAAGACATTTAAGGAATTGCTCAACATCCCTAATCATCAGGGAAATGCAAATCAAAACAACTCTGAGATACCACCTTACACCTGTCAGAATGGGGCTAAGATCAAAAACACTGAAGACACTTTATGCTGGAGAGGATGTGGAACTAGGGGAACTCTCCTCCACTGTTGGTGGGAATGCAAGCTTGTACAACCACTTTGGAAATCAATATGGCACTTTCTTAGAAAATTGGGAATCAATCTCCCCCAAGATCCAGCTATATCACTCTTGGGCATATACCCAAGAAATGCTCATTCATACCACAAGAGCACTTGTTCAGCTATGTTCATATCAGCATTATTTGTAATAGCCAAAACCTGGAAACAACCTAGATGCCCTTCAACTGAAGAATGGATAAATAAATTGTGGCACATATACACTATGGAATACTACTCAGCAGAGAAAAACAATGACATCATGAGGTTTGCAGGCAAATGGATGGATCTAGAAAAAATCATCCTGAGTGAGGTAACCCAGACTCAGAAAGACAAATATGGTATGTACTCACTCATAGGAGGATACTAGATGTGGAACAAGGATGACTGGACTGCTACTCACATCACCAGTGAGGCTACCTGGAAAACAGGACCCCAAGAAAGACAAGCGTATCACCCAATGACGGAGAAATGGATGAGATCTACATGAACAGCCTGGACATGAGTGGGAGCAATGAACGGCGAGGGTCAAGGGAAAGAGAGCAGGAGATCCCAGCTGGATCAAGAACAGAGAGGGAGAACAAGGAATAGGAGACCATGGTAAATGAAGACCACATGAGAAAAGGAAGAAACAAAGTGCTAAAGAGGCCCACAGAAATCCACAAAGATACCCCCACAATAGACTGCTGGCAATGGTCAAGAGACAGCCAGGAGTGACCTACTCTGGTGATGGGATGGCCAAACACCCTAATAGTTGTGCCAGAAACCCCATCCAAGGACTGAGGAATCTGGATGCAGACATCCACAGCTAGGCCCCCAGGTGGAGCGCTGGGAGTCTAATTAGCGAGAAAGAGGAGGGTTTACATGAGCGAGATTTGTTGAAACCAAGGTTGGATAAAACACAGGGACAAATAGCCAAATGAATGGAAACACATGAACTATGAACCAAAGGCTGAGGGGCCCCCAACTGGATCAGGCCCTCTGAATAGGTGAGACAGTTGATTGGCTTGATCTGTTTGGGAGGCATCTAGGCAGTGGTACCAGGTCCTGGGCTCGCTGCATGAGATAGCTGTTTGAAACCTGGGACTTATACAGGGATGCTTGGCTCAGTCTGGGAGGAGGGGACTGGACCTGCCTGGACTGAGTCTATCAGGTCGATCTCAGTCCTCGGGGGTGGCCTTGATCTGGAGGTGGTGGGAAAGGGGGGTATGCTGGGGGGAAGGGGAGGGGGGGCAGGAAGGGGGAGAACAAGGGAATCTGTGGCTGTTATATAGAACTGAATTGTATTGTAAAAAAAAAATCTCATGATAAACAATCCTGAACAATAAAAGAACTTCCAGAGATATCACTATCCATAATTTCAAGCTGTACTACAGAGTTATAGTAAACAAAAGCACATGGTATTGGCATAAAAACAGACATGTTCATAAATGGAATCAAAGGCCCAGACATAAACCCCCATACCTATGGGCCCCTGATTTTTAATAAAGAAGCTTGAAAGACACAATGGAAAACATAAAGGATCTCGAAAAAAAAGGTGCTGTTCTTACTTGATATCTGCATGTAGAAGAATGCAAATAGATCCATATGTATAACCCTGAACAAAACTCAAGTCCAAGTGAATAAGTCTTCAACATAAATCCAGTTACACTGAACCTGATAGAAGAGAAATGGGGGAATAGTTTTGAATGTACTGGCAAAGAAGACAACTACCTAAAGAATACACCAACAGCCCAGGCACTAAGCTCAACAATTAATAAATGGGACCTCATGAAATTGAAAGTCTTCAGTAAGGCAAGGGACAATGTCAATAGGACAAAATGGAAGCCTACAGAATGGGAAGAGATTTACACCAGCCCCACATCTGATAGAGGGCTAATATCCAAAATACATAAAAAAAAAACTCAAGAAACTGGACATCAACAAACCAAATAATCCAATAAAAAATGGAGTGCAGACCTAAACAGAGAATTCTCAACAGAGAAACCTCAAATGGCAGAGAAACACTTAAAGAAGTGTTCAAAATCATTAGCCATCAGGGAAATGCAAATCAAAACAACTTTGAGATTCCAACTTATACTTGTCAGAATGGCCAAGATCAATAACACAAGTGACAGCTTATGTTACAGAGGAATGTGGAGCAAAAGAAACACTTCACTATTGCTGGTGGTAGTTCAAACATGTACAGCACTTTGAAAATCAGTCCTGGGTGTGTCACTCTTGGGCATATACCCAAAAAGTGCTCCATCCTACCACAAGGACACTTGCTCAACTATGTTCACTGCAGCTTTATTCAGAATAGCCAAAAACTGGAAACAATCTGGATACCCCTCAACTGAATAATGGATAAAGAAAGTGTAGTATATTTACATAATGGAGTATTAGTTCACAGTTAAAAACAATTGACATCATGAAATTTGCAGGCAAATGAATGAAATTTAAAAAATTCATCCTGAGTGAGGTAACCCATACTCAGAAAGATGAGCATGGTATGTACTCATTTATAAGTAGACATTAGCCATTGTACAAATGATAATCAAGCTACAATTCACATACTCCAGAAAGGCTAAGTAGAAGCAAGGCTCTAGTGGGAATGCATGGATCTCCTGGGGAATGGGAATTAGAATAGATTTTTGTGGTGGACTGAAGGCAAGTGGGAATGGGAACAGGAGGGATCAGGCAAGGATGGAGGGAGAGAGTATGAGGAGAGATGACTAGAGTTGGGGGGGGGGACTTTGGGAGACATGATGTGGAAACCTAGTGTAGTGGAAACTTCCAGGAACCTAAGAAGGTAACCATAGAGAAGTCTGAACTGGCCATTTTCGTTAACCAGTCAACACTTCCAGTAGTAGGACTGGAACACCAACCCAGCCACAAAACCTTCGACCTACAATTTGTCCTGCCTTCAAGATGTGCTGGAGCAATGGCAGCTCAGAGCTGGTAGGAGTGGCCAACCAATGACTCGTCTTACTTGAAGTCCATGGCACAAGGGGGAGTCCATGCTTAACACTGCCCAGATGGCCCAGAGACCTAAGGTAGGACAAAATATAACTGGCAAAAGAGGCAAGAAATGATTCATAATGATATTCTTCTATACTCATAAAATAGTGCATAGTCCTATTATCATCAGAGAGGTTTCCTCTGGCAGCTGATGAGAGCAAATGCAGAAACCCACACCTAAATACTAGGAAAAGATTGGGGAACCCCCTGGAAAGGGGAAGGAAGGATTATAGGAGCCAAAGAGGTTGAAGACATCAGGAGATTCAACTAAGAGTCAATATATTCAACTGAGCAGGGCTCATAGGGGCTCACAGAGACTGAAATGATAATCAAGGAGCCTATATGGGTCTGCACCAGGTGTTCTGTATATATGTTGTAGTTGTTTAGCTTGGAGTTTTTATGAGAATCCTACCAGTAAGAGTGGTGGTGTATCTGATCCTTTTGCCTGCTCTTGGGACCCTTCCCTGCTACTGAGTTGCCTAGTCCAGCCTTGATATGAGGATTTGTGCCTAGTCATATTGTATCTTATGTCATGTTCAATTGATATCCCTGGGAGGCCTTCTCTTTTCTGAAGGGAAAGGGAGGGGCAGTGGATCTGGAGGAGAAAGGAGGTGGAGGGCCACTGTGAGGAGTAGAGGGAGGGAAGGATGTATCATATGAGGGAAGAATAAATAAAGAAGAAAAGTGCAAAAAAATAAAGTAAAACCTAAAAAAAATGTCAAAAAGCAGTGCAAAATAGTCCCTAACTAAAGCTGAGTAATAAAACATGACATATGTCAATCAGCAATAAAATTTAACTTCTAAGTTTTCCATTCTGGAAGTTATTACTTTATATTTCTTTCATCAAGATATAGAATCATGTAGTAATTTGAACAAGGAAAACTTAATGTGCAGTTATTTAACTGTAACAGAGTATACCAAGAAACAGTTAAAGAGAATTCTAAGGGGTATATAAATAGAAAGTTTGCCCAAAACAATGCTGGTAATGTGGAAACAGAGAGAGTAAGGATGAAATAAACACAGGAGAGGCTGCAGGGCTGAAGTCCAGATTTTCATTAGAGAAGGCACAGCAGAAACCCTGAATGTAGAAAATTTCATGGAGATAATAAGCTGATAGGATTCCTCAGGAAGCTACACTCTGCAAAGCTCAAAACATGCTCAGCATGTGTGTATTGTATCTCAGAGCTCCTCACATAGCTTTTCAAGGATATTTAGATGGGAAGCCACCTTCCTGGTAGCACAGACTGGTGCTACACAGCAAAAATCACTTGCCAATTATCCCCAGTGATGACGTAAAAGGAATTGTGCCATCATGTGCTGAAACGCACTGCCCATGAAGAAGTAAGGACTAGCTAATGGCCCTGCATGCTCCTGGCTGTCATGCATCAGTCTCTCACAACAAACTATCCTTCCAATGCCCTCCAGTGTCAAAACTTAACATTGTGCCAGATAGCAAAATAAGACCCTTTTAGTATCACAGATGGGACAATGACGCTGAGGCTGCAATTACATAACAGACATATGCCTTGATAAAATGAAGTTGGAGGAGAAATGGGAAAAGAAAAAGGAAGAAAGAAGGGAGAGATTTGAAAGGCAAGATGTGTGGAATCTAGGCTACTGTGAGAGACTAGATACATATAGTTGGCCAAACATCAATAAAAAATGACATTCAGAAGACATCAACCATTTGCTGATGATGCACTAGTAGTATATTACATTACTTTGTTTAATATAGAGAAGACAGTTACTATAATTTCCTTTTCCATGAAGAAACTAATTAAATTGAATAAAAATATTTGAAGGTCATAAGGCCAGATTTTGATAGACCCATCTATCCTCTGCACCCAGAAGTCACTCCACAGATTCACTATCTTGCTCATTAGCAATATCCACACCAAAAGGGAAACTCCAAATTTGTGGCTCAGTAACTTATTTTAGATTTCTCTGCTACTCCCTGATATTGCAATTCAAGAGCTACAGAAATGGTTTTGAGTGTTGCTGCATTTTGGCAATTTATTATCACAGAACTAACAAGGATCAACCTGTCCATTCACCCAAGATTAACATTTGACATGAATTGAACTAGTTGCCTTTTATGGGCTATACATGAGAATATATTAGTATGTTTTTAGGTTTTTTTTCCATTATAATTACCTCCTTTTCCCTTTCCCTTTCCTCCCTCCAGGTCTTCCCACATATCCCTTTTTATTCTTTGTCAAAGTTATGGTCTAATTTTTCATTAATTTCCAAAGTTCAGAACCAAAAACTACCTATAGTTAATAACTGGTGGATTTGAAGCTAGCTAGACTTCTACACATGTGAACCATATTACACACACTCCTGATAATGCCAGGAAATGATGAATTCATCAGTTGTATCATCATTTTCCTTTTCCCTCTGATAAAGTAAACTCATACTGTGATTATATTAAAATACCATTATATTGCCTCATATCATTCAATACTCATTTGTGAAAGCCAGATATCTATAAAGTGTGTGCATACATATGAAAGGGGACATGGTAATGTGCATGTAGTTATTGCAACAGTTTCAAAGAATAGACTCTGGGCAGTGAAAATAAAATTAGAGCCATAGGCCCAGTTTGTGGGAAAAGTTTACATATAGGGAAAGGTAACAGGAAGACAGAAGCTTACTGTAACATGAGAACAGACAATTTGTGTCTTCATAAATCCCCTGAGGCAAGAGAAAATCAAAATAAGAGACAATTTTAGACAGGATACAAGATTAACTCAAAAAAATCAATAGTCCTACATACAAATAATAAACAGGTTGAGAAAAGAAATCAAAGAAACATCACCCTTTACAATAGCCACAAATAGATCTCATCCATTTCTCCGTGTCTTTTTTGGGGTCCCGTTTTTTCAGGTAGCCTCACTGATGATGTGAGTAGCAGTCCAGTCATCCTTGTTCCACATCTAGCATCTTCCTATGAGTGAGTACATACCATATTTGTCTTTCTGAGTCTGGGTTACCTCACTCAGGATGATTTTTTCTAGATCCATCCATTTGCCTGCAAACCATATGATGTCATTGTTTTTCTCTGCTGAGTAGTATTCCATTGTGTATATGTGCCACAATTTATTTATCCATTCTTCAGTTGAAGGGCATCTAGGTTGTTTCCAGGTTTTGGCTATTACAAACAATGCTGATATGAACATAGCTGAGCAAGTGCTCTTGTGGTATGATTGAGCATTTCTTGGGTATATGCCCAGGAGTGGTATAGCTGGATCTTGGGGGAGATTGATTCCCAATTTTCTAAGAAAGTGCCATATTGATTTCCAAAGTGGTTGTACAAGCTTGCATTCCCACCAGCAGTGGAGGAGAGTTCCCCTAGTTCCACATCCTCTCCAGCATAAAGTGTCTTCAGTGTTTTTGATCTTAGCCACTCTGACAGGCGTAAGGTGGTACCTCAGAGTTGTTTTGATTTGCATTTCCCTGATGATTAGGGATGTTGAGCAATTCCTTAGATGTCTTTCAGTCATTTGTGTTTCCTCTGTTGAGAATTCTCTGTTTAGTTCTAAAGCCCACTTCTCAATTGGACTGTTGGTCGTTTTGATGTCTAGTTTCTTGAGTTCCTTATATATTCTGGATATCAGTCCTCTGTCACATGTGGGGTTGGTGCAACGGTCGAGGGAAAGAGAGTGGGAGATCCTAGCTGGATCAAGAAAAGAGAGGGAGAACAAGGAATAGGAGACCATGGTAAATGAAGACCACATGAGAAGGGGAGGAAGCAGAGAGCTAGGGAGGCCCACGGAGATCCACAAAGATACCCCCCGCAAAAGACTGCTGGCAATGGTCGAGAGACGGCAGGAACTGACCTACTCTGGTGATGAGATGGCCAGACACCCTGATAGTTGTGCCATAAACCCCATCCAAGGACTGAGGAATCTGGATGCAGACATCCACGGCTGGGCCCCTGGTGGAGCACTGGGAGTCTAATTAGTGAGAAAGAAGAGGGTTTATATGAGCGAGAATTGTTGAAGCCAAGGTTGGATAAAGCACAGGGACAAATAACCAAATGAATGGAAGCACAGGATCTATGAACCAAAGGCTGAGGGGCCCCCAACTGGATCAGGCCCCCTGAACAGGTGAGACAGTCATTTGGCTTGATCTGTTTGGGAGGCAGCTGTGCGTTGGTGCCAGGTCCTGGGCTTGTTGCATGAGTTGGCTGTTTGAAACCTGGGACTTATGCAGGGACGCTTGGCTCGGTCTGGGAGGGGGGGACTGGACCTGCCTGGACTGAGTCTACCAGGTCGACCCCGGTCCTCGGGGGAGACCTTGATCTGGAGGAGGTGGGAATGGGGGGTGGGCTGGGGGGAGGGGGAGGGGGGCAAGAGGGGGAGAACAGGGGAATCTGTGGCTATTATGTTGAACTGAATGGTGTTGTAAAATAAATTTAAAAAAACAATAGCCACAAATAACATAAAATATCCTGGGGTAACTCTAACCAAACAAGTGAAAGACCTGTATGACAAGAACTTTAAGTCTTTGAAGAAAGAAATTGAAGAAGATATTGGAAAATGGAAAGAACCTTCATACTCTTGGATAGGTAGAATCAACATAGTAAAAATGGCAATCTTGCCAAAAGCAATCTTTTGCCATATGAAGTTGAGTATTCTTTTGAGATCTGTGAAGAATTGTGTTGGGATTTTGATGGGTATTGCATTGAATCTGTAGTTCTTAATGGGTTGTCCCCAAGCTTCTTCCTTGCTTCCTCCATGGCCTTATCCAGCATTAGCCTCCTGTCAGCCTTAGTCAAGAGGATAATGAGCATGGTCATTGGGATATGAGTGGCAAAAATAGAGGCAATTAATCAGTCACTCACATGGAACCATCCTGATAGTATGATCCTATATGTTCCTAGTTCAGAAAAGAGGGGATTGTGGATTCAGAAGTGTCCTAACAGCTTCCTATCATTCCCTGCACCAAGGAGAAGACTTTTTAGTGGGTAGTAGTACCCAGTGGTGAGCTGAGTAGTACTCCTGTAGTGGGCAATCCTGTAGAGGGGGTTGCATAGGCAGACAAGGAGCACTGTACTACCTCTAATGGGCCGGGTAGTCTAAGGTTATTGGCTGGGCTATTACCCACTTCAAACTCCCATCAAAGGGAGCACAATGCTGGATTCAAGAGGGGAGCACCATTTCAGACCTTTCCCCATTCCCCTCATCCTCTTCAACTTCACCCATGTGTTAGAGAGATGATCCCTCTGCCAAACTTAGTGGGGCCGTGAGGCTTATACACCAACCTGATAGCATCTGCTTCTTCACCTCTCTTTTCTTGACTCTGGCTTTATAAGACAACTTTTGGCTTTCCATTTGTACCATCCAGCCATGATAGTCCAATGCCATGAAAACCTCAACAGAAGAAATCTTCACCTGCTACTGGTGATCAGGGTCTAGATTGAATATTTCCAGGTCCTCTTTAAGAGTAAAAATAGTACAGATCAGAGAGGAATTCACTGTCAATATTGACAGTGAGCCACCAGGATGAGGGTTCTCAGAGGCCCTGATTACTGTTTGGGACCACCTTTTTTGAAGTTCAAGAGAAGGAGTCTTGTTGCTAATGGACCTAGCTTGGGTTGTTCTGTATTTTGAATGACAGATAACTATGTTCCTTCTCATAATACATCTGGTTTAATCCAATATATGCCCAATGATCGTAGGCATATGATGGTAAAGAAATTTCCTTAAAAGTTTGAGGATAGAGTTTGCCTTATTGTAAATTTACCCAAAACCAGTTCAGGTGGGTCACTCTACCTTCCATACTCTGAGGTACTGGGAATACGGTTGAATAGAAACTTTCTGAGTTTGATGCTTCTTATGGAAGGAGAAGCTTTACTCACTGTTAAGAGCTGGCTATTCCAGTAGCATGGTGCAGGTAGGGATTCTATTGTGAAGGGGAAGCCTTGTGGAGGGTGGGGGTAGGTGTTTTTTTTTTGTTGTTTTTGTGATAGGGTCTCCCTCCATAGCCCAGTTGGCCATTTGATGACTACAGTCCTCATGTTACAACCTTCTATGTGCCACCACTTTTGAGTTCTTTAAGCTCAATTTTGTCTAGTATCCATATAGTTACACCAACTTTCTCTTGGTCACTATTTACATGCTACATTTTTCTATCCTTTTTCTTCAGCTTTGCTCTCTATCTTTGTGACATGTTTCTAACCAGCAACATACCTTAAATGTCTTATTTTAAAAAGAAGGGCGCTGGAGAAAGGCTCAGGGTTAGTAACACTCACTGCTCTTCCAGAGGACTAGAATTTGGATCTTAGCACCATCACTGGATGAACTGTGACTCCAGCTCCAAGAAATATTCTCTTCTGCTTTCAGATGGCATCTGTACACACATGAAACTCACTCCAGCAGACATATACACAGACACATAATTTTTAAAAGAAAATACAATGGTGAACATATCTAGAACATTTTTCCCATTTAGATTCCATAAAATTACTGGTTTCTTAAGTGCACTTCCCAAAGGCATTATTGTGTTAATAGCAGAACTCTGAGTGGGCATTTCTTGACTGTCAAGCACAGCATAATTTTCATACATTATCTCAGACTTAAGCTTTGAAGATTCACCTCTATCCTGCCACTGCTAAGTTCTTGTCCTTGGTTGATCCTCTATCCTAACCCCTGCGTTCCCTCCTGCTTCTGCCCTTCTTGCCCCCAATAATTTCCCTTCCTGCTTTCATATTATCTGTGCTCTATTCCCCTCCAAAGCTTTGTCTTAAAACCTCTTTCTCCCTACTGTGGTTCCCTCTCTATTGAATTTGAACCTTCTGAGTGCTAGGGTTTCAAGGGTTCACCACAACCCTCAGCTTTAGATAAGCATTCTTCATATTTGTTTAAGTTTTATGTACTAGGCCTTGCTGCATAATCCTGGTTAGGCTAGTACTCATTACTTAAACCTAGCTAGCCTGGTACTCATGTCAATACTCCTGCCTAGGTCTTCAAAGCTCAGGAATTACAAAAATGAGATGGCATTTTGATTGATATTAAAGGTATTTTGGTCCCACTGAGAATAAAACACATGTGTAAATATTCTATAATTATTATTTGTAGAATGCCTATTAATGTCTTGATTCTTCACAAACACTTTGTTGAATGTTTGAAACTGTCATGCAAAGTAGTACTTAGGTTCTACTTTTATAAATTTAGAAACTGCAGCTAATGAACCTTTTGATTCCTCATACCTAACACATGGTGGGAGCAGTTTGAAGCTTAACAGTAGGAATGACTTGAACCTCCATTTGTATGGCCCTTTCCTCTGGTTCCACACTTCATTCTTTCTACTAGTCCATAAAAAGAAGCAAGGAATAATGCTTTGGGTTTTTTTTTGTTTTGGTTTTGTTTCTTGTTGTTTTGTTTCATTTTGAGGCTTGGTGAAGGAAAGGAGACTGCAATCCAGTGGAAGACCAACCAGGAAAAGAATTTTATCTTCACACTTAGTTCAAAGGAAATAATCTCAGACTCATCTGTTTGTATTTTAAGGTACACAAAAGTTTTAAAGGTGCAAAAAATCAAGATTAAGAACATGGTTCATAGGCACAAAAGCCAAAGAAGCAGATGAAGGAGATGGTCACTTACAGTAGTCATGATCAAGGAAGGAATAATGGAAGCTCTGATCTGTCTCTTCACAGGCATAGGAGAATACAGGATATTCTATTCTCTACATAGGCTCAACAAGGACAAAGACAAGATGCTTTTTATCATGAATAGAGTCATTTAGTAGATGACTTATACTAAAGGACTGACAAAATGATGAAACCAAATAGGTGAGACTCAAGAGTCCTGGTGGCAGATAATGAGAAAGACCTCTCTTTATGAGCCAGTGAGGAATCATTTAACCTCATCTGCAGCCACGTGAAATTTGGGACACATGCAAAGAGAGTAAAGAAGGGAGCTAGAGTAAACCTCCACACTGACGATCTCTGAAAGCAGTGGTGATAGGTAATGGAGCAGAGGGTCCTAAGAAGAAGGGAGACTCTGAGACCGGTAAAAGGACACTGTGAGTCTCAGTGATCAGTGAGTTATGGGAGCAGAGAAAAGAAAAGTACCAAACAGATGTGATGGGATCTTAAGTGAGCAAAACACTGAATCCCTCCGGAGAGACCTACATATAAAGAAGAGGAGGCCTCAAGGAAAGAACCAACAGAACATCATCACCCACTAGACTCATGGACAGTTGCATTATGTTGAATACTGAAGCCAACATTACCTCAGCAGGAGTCATTAGTAGGAGAAGAAAACTTCTAAGCATAGAGGAACTGAGAGAAGCCACCTCTGGGATAGAGGCCAGAAGAAAGAAGAGGACTGGGAATAGAAAAATAATTGAAGGGAAAAAGTAGTTAATTTGTGGGCAAAAAAGAATAGGATAGCTTTGCTTAAAAAGGGACCTCATTCGGACGACTTCCCTTCTGGACCAGAGGTGAGTGCCTGGGTCCAGCCAGGACCCCATCCCTGGCCACCAGCCACTCCTGAGAGGCCTGCCCAACTTGGCACCAGGGTCTGGCCACCGGGCAGCTCCCCTTCTAGCCCCACCGGGAGGGATCCCCATTTCCAAGCCCCCGGCAGCCCCTGCAGTCTCCACGCCCTGCCCCCACGCCCATCTGCCCAAGACCCCACCCACTTCCTGAGACTTAGAGACCGGCCCCCAGCTCCCAGCCTGTCCCCGACTGCCATTCTGGACCAGAGCTTGCCCCTGACTTCCCTTCTGGACCAAAGAGTTGGACAAGAGAACTCCCTTTTGGACAAGAGAGAGAGTCTTCCTGAGTCTGTCAGATCTTTGTGAAACAAGTCCACTGATAAGACCAAGAAGGAATCACAAGGAGATGGGCAGACGTCAAAGCAGAAGTACATACAGCAAAATGAAGAGCAATACAGCATCACCAGAACCTAGCTCGCCTCCAACATCCAGACCTGAACACCAAAAATTGGAAGAAGCAGAAGAAAGTAGCCTTATGAGTAACTTCATGAAGAAGGTAGAGGCTTGTGTAGAGGAAAAGACAAGAAAATTGGAAGAACGCTGTAAACAACTAGAGGAAAGGGCAAACAAATTAGAAGAAAACAATAAAGCCCTCCAAGAAAACAATAAAGTCCTGGAAGAAAACATTAAAATCCTGGAAGAAAACAATAAAGCACTGAAAGAAAATCATGAAAAAGCAATGAAACAAACAAAGGAAACAGTCCAAGATCTGAAAAGGGAAATTGAAAAAATGAAAAAGACACAAACAGAGGGAATGCTGGAAATAGAAAACCTGAGTAAAAGATCAGGAACTTCGGATGCAAGTATAACCAACAGAATGCAAGAGATGGAAGAGAGGATTTCTGGCATTGAAGATACAGTAGAAGAAATAGTTCCATCAGTCGAAGGAAACACTAAAGCCAACAAAGTCATGAACCAAAATGTCCAAGAAATCTGGGACACCATAAAAAGACCAAACTTACGAATTATAGGGATAGAAGAAGGTGAAGAATACCAACTCAAAGGCACAGAAAATATATTCAACAAAATTATAGAAGAAAACTTTCCCAACTTAAAGAAGGAAATGCCTATGAAGATACAAGAAGCCTATAGAACACCAAACAGACTAGACCCCCAAAAAAAGTCCCCTTGACACATAATAATTAAACAACTAAATGTACAGAATAAAGAAAGAATATTAAGAGCAGCCAAGGAAAAAGGCCAAGTGACCTATAAAGGTAAACCCATCAGAATAACACCCGATTTCTCAATGGAGACTTTGAAAGCCAGAAGGACCTGGACAGATGTAATGCAGACACTAAGAGACCATGGATGTCAGCCCAGACTAATATACCCAGCAAAACTTTCAATCATCATAGACGGAAGGAACAAGACATTCGAAGACAAAGCCAGATTTAAACAATACCTATCCACAAACCCAGCCCTACAGAAAGCACTAGAAGGAAAATTCCAACCGAGGGAAGTCAGATACACACTTGAAAACACAGGCAATAGATAAAGCCACAACAGTAAACCCCAAAGAAGAGAAGTACACACACACTACCACCAAAAATAACAGAGATGAAGAATCACTGGTCATTAATATCCCTTAATATCAACGGACTTAATTCACCTATAAAAAGACATAGACTTACAGAATGGATACGAAAGCAGGACCCATCCTTCTGCTGCATACAAGAAACACATCTCAAATTCAAAGATAGACACTACCTAAGAATAAAAGGCTGGGAAAAGACTTTCCAATCAAATGGTCTTAAGAAACAAGCAGGGGTAGCCATCCTGATATCCAACAAAATAGACTTCAAACTAAAATCAATCAAAAGAGATCAAGAAGGACATTACATCCTCGTCACAGGAAAGATCGACCAAGATGAAGTTTCAATTCTGAACATATATGCCCCAAACATAAGGGCACCCACATATGTAAAAGAAACATTACTAAAGCTTAAACCACATATAAAACCCCACACATTAATAGTGGGAGATCTCAACACCCCACTTTCACCACTGGACAGATCTCCCAAATCGAAACTTAACAGAGAAATAAAGGACTTAACCGATGTCATGACCCAATTGGACCTAATAGATATCTACAGAACATTCCATCCTAACAAGAAAGAATATACTTTCTTCTCAGCACCCCATGGAACTTTCTCTAAAATCGACCACATACTTGGCCACAAAGCAAATCTCAACAGATACAAAACAATCAGAATAACCTCCTGTGTTCTATCAGATCACCATGGTTTAAAGCTAGATTTCAACAACAACAAAAACTACAGAAAACCTACAACCTCATGGAAACTGAATAATGCTCAACTGAATCACCAATGGGTTAAGGAAGAAATAAAGAAAGAAATTAAAGACTTCCTAGAGATCAATGAAAATGAAGACACCACATACCCAAACTTATGGGACACTATGAAAGCAGTGCTAAGAGGGAAATTCATAGCACTAAATGCCCACATAAAGAAGTTGGAGAAATCCCACACTAGTGAATTAACAGCATATCTGAAAGCTCTAGAACAAGAAGAAGCAAAGTCTCCCAGGAAGAATAGACGCCAGGAAATTATCAAAGTGAGAGGTGAAATTAATAAATTAGAAACTAAGAGAATAATACAAAAAATTAATGAAACAAAGAGTTGGTTCTTTGAGAAAATCAACAAGATAGACAAGCCCTTATCCAAACTAACCAAAAGACAGAGAGAGAGAATCCAAATCAACAAAATCAGAAATGAAAAGGGGGACATAACAACAGACATTGAGGAAATCCAGAGAATTATAAGGTCATATTTCAAAAACCTCTACTCCACAAAACTGGAAAACCTAAAAGAAATGGACATTTTTCTGGATAGATACCACATACCTAAGTTTAATCAAGACCAGATAAACTATTTAAATAGTCCAATAACCCCTAAGGAAATAGAAACAGTCATTAAAGGTCTCCCAACCAAAAAAAGCCCAGGACCAGATGGTTTCAGCGCAGAATTCTACCAGATCTTCAAAGAAGAGTTAATACCAATACTCTCTAAATTGTTCCACATAATAGAAACAGAAGGAACATTACCAAACTCCTTCTATGAGGCTACAATTACCCTGATTCCTAAACCAAACAAGGATGCAACAAAGAAAGAGAACTACAGACCGATCTCCCTCATGAACATTGATGCAAAAATACTCAATAAAATACTGGCAAACAGACTCCAAGAACACATCAGAACAATTATCCACCATGATCAAGTAGGCTTCATCCCAGGGATGCAAGGGTGGTTCAACATACGAAAGTCCATTAATGTAATACACCATATAAACAAACTCAAAGAAAAAAACCACATGATCATCTCACTAGATGCAGAAAAGGCATTTGACAAAATCCAACACCCCTTCATGATAAAAGTCTTGGAGCGATCAGGAATACAGGGAACATACCTAAACATAATAAAGGCAATATATAGCAAACCAACAGCCAACATCAAATTAAATGGAGAGAAACTCAAAGCAATTCCACTAAAATCAGGAACGAGACAAGGCTGTCCACTCTCCCCATACTTATTCAATATAGTACTTGAAGTTCTAGCCAGAGCAATAAGACAACATAAGGAGATTAAGGGGATTCAAATTGGAAAGGAAGAAGTCAAGCTTTCCCTATTTGCAGACGACATGATAGTATACTTGAGTGACCCCAAAGATTCCACCCAGGAATTGATAAAGCTTATAAACACCTTCAGCAACATAGCAGGATACAAAATCAACTCAAAAAAATCAGTAGCCCTCCTATATACAATGGACAAAGAAGCTGAGAAGGCAATTAGAGATACATCACCCTTTACAATAGCCAAAAATGACATAAAATACCTTGGGGTAACATTAACCAAGCAAGTGAAGGACCTATATGACAAGAACTTTAAGTCCCTGAAAAAAGAAATTGAAGAAGATCTCAGAAAATGGAAAGATCTTCCATGCTCATGGATAGGCAGGGTTAACATAGTAAAAATGGCAATCTTACCAAAAGCAATTTACAGATTCAATGCAATCCCCATCAAAATACCAACACAATTCTTCACAGATCTGGAAAGAACAATACTCAACTTCATATGGAAAAACAAAAAACCCAGGATAGCTAAAAGAAACCTGTACAATAAAACAACTTCTGGAGGCATCACAATCCCCGACTTCAAGCTCTACTATAGAGCTACAGTAATAAAAACAGCCTGGTATTGGCATAAAAACCGACATGTGGACCAATGGAATCGAATTGAAGACCCTGACATTAACCCACACACCTATGGACATATAATTTTTGACAAAGAAGCCAAAAGTGTACAATGGAAAAAAGAAAGCATCTTCAACAAATGGTGCTGGCATAACTGGATATCAGCGTGTAGAAGGCTGCAAATAGATCCATATCTGTCACCGTGCACAAAACTTAAGTCCAAGTGGATCAAAGACCTCAACATAAATCCAGCTACTCTGAACCTGCTAGAAGAAAAAGTAGGAAATAGTCTTGAACGCCTTGGCATAGGAGATCACTTCCTAAATATAACACCAGTAGCGCAGACACTGAGACAAACAATCAATCAATGGGACCTCTTGAAACTGAGAAGCTTTTGTAGAGCAAAGGATACGGTCAACAAGGCAAAGCGACAGCCTACAGAATGGGAAAAGATCTTCACCAACCCCACATCTGACAGAGGACTGATATCCAGAATATATAAGGAACTCAAGAAATTAGACATCAAAAGGACCAACAGTCCAATTGAGAAATGGGCTTTAGATCTAAACAGAGAATTCTCAACAGAGGAATCCCAAATGGCTGAAAGACATTTAAGGAATTGCTCAACTTCCCTAATCATCAGGGAAATGCAAATCAAGACAACTCTGAGATACCACCTTACGCCTGTCAGAGTGGCTAAGATCAAAAACACTGAAGACACTTTATGCTGGAGAGGATGTGGAACTAGGGGAACTCTCCTCCACTGCTGGTGGGAATGCAAGCTTGTACAACCACTTTGGAAATCAATATGGCGCTTTCTTAGAAAATTGGGAATCAATCTCCCCCAAGATCCAGCTATACCACTCCTGGGCATATACCCAAGGAATGCTCAATCATACCACAAGAGCACTTGCTCAGCTATGTTCATATCAGCATTGTTTGTAATAGCCAAAACCTGGAAACAACCTAGATGCCCTTCAACTGAAGAATGGATAAATAAATTGTGGCACATATACACAATGGAATACTACTCAGCAGAGAAAAACAACGACATCACACGGTTTGCAGGCAAATGGATGGATCTAGAAAAAATCATCCTGAGTGAGGTAACCCAGACTCAGAAAGACAAATATGGTATGTACTCACTCATAGGAAGATGCTAGAGGTGGAACAAGGATGACTAGACTGCTACTCACATCACCAGTGAGGCTACCTGGAAAACGGGACCCCAAAAAAAGACACGGAGAAATGGACAAGATCTACATGAATAGCCTGGTCATGAGTGGGAACAATGAAGGGCGACAGTCGAGGGAAAGAGTGGGAGATCCTAGCTGGATCAAGAAAAGAGAGGGAGAACAAGGAATAGGAGACCATGGTAAATGAAGACCACATGAGAAGGTGAGAAGGGGAGGAAGCAGAGAGCTAGGGAGGCCCACGGAGATCCACAAAGATACCCCCTCAAAAGACTGCTGGCAATGGTCGAGAGACGGCAGGAACTGACCTACTCTGGTGATGGGATGGCCAGACACCCAAATAGTGGTGCCATAAACCCCATCCAAGGACTGAGGAATCTGAAGGCAGACATCCACGGCTGGGCCCCTGGTGGAGCACTGGGAGTCTAATTAGTGAGTAAGAAGAGGATTTATATGAGCGAGAATTGTTGAAGCCAAGGTTGGATAAAGCACCGGGACAAATAACCAAATGAATGGAAGCACAGGATCTATGAACCAAAGGCTGAGGGGCCCCCAACTGGATCAGGCCACCTGAACGGGTGAGACAGTCAGTTGGCTTGATCTGTTTGGGAGGCAGCTGTGCATTGGTGCCAGGTCCTGGGCTCGTTGCATGAGTTGGCTGTTTGAATCCTGGGACTTATGCAGGGACACTTGGCTCGGTCTGGGAGGGGGGAATGGACCTGCCTGGACTGAGTCTACCAGGTCAACCCCGGTCCTCGGGGGAGACCTTGATCTGGAGGAGGTGGGAATGGGGGGTGGGCTGGGGGGAGGGGTGGGCGAGAGGGGGAGAACAGGGGATTCTGTGGCTATTATGTTGAACTGAATGGTGTTGTAAAATAATAATAATAATAATAATAATAATAATAATAATAATAATAATAAAAAAAAAGAAAGTTCAACTACGCCTGATATTTAAATTCCAAAAAATCACTTATGGATTTTTTGATATGGACAGTAGTGTATGGGTGTTAGAAGCTAGGAAAAGCAAACCAAGATTCTCCCTTTGCAGCCTCAGGAGAGCTGTGCTCCTACAAAGGCCTCAGTTTCCACCTAGGTAAACACACTTGAGGCTGTGAAGTCTCCTTTTTAAAACGTGAGAGCATATATGATATGGTTTTAACATGTCAAGTTCCAAGTTTATTTTAGCTGATCTAGGAAACTAATATAGGAATTAAGAAGGGAAACACCAGAAACCATTGTGTGGGGGGGGAGTGTTCATAAACATCCCATTACTTTAGAAGAAAGGTCTAAGACACTAAGTCTTTGTCAATGGTAGAAACATCATTTATCCATCATTTCAAAAATGTTGCTCATGATATTTTATTATTTCTGCATACTGGCAGTCATTCTCAGTGACAAATGTTTGTATTTTAAGTGGTTTCATTATCTACCCATTTTATACACCTATTTTATTGTATGTTTGATAGACATTTTGTTGTTTTAAATATAAAAACTAGAAACATAAATATATCAAATCAGTGATTATATCCCATTGCTTTCTATCATATATAATTAAATTGTGTGAATATGTTGTTAAATTATATATATATATATATAATTATAATAAACTATAATATATATAAATATAGTTTGAAACTTATTATAAGCCAGATAGCTAAAAATAGATTTTATCTAAGCATTTCTTAAATGAATAAAATATGAGATATGTAGACTCAGCATAAGTGATGACTTACCTACCTATATTTTGGTAGGGAAGAACATAGAAAGAAAAGGGGCATTCAGAACCCGGTTTGACTAAGTTCATTGTCTAAGAGATTTCACAAAGTAGCAAACAAGAAAAGAATAGAGCATAGGAAACAACAGCAGAGTAACTGCCATGATCTGAATTGCAGGTCTTGAGCTGGACAGTGGAAAGTTGAGTTTATAAATAGAGAGACTATTTGTAATGAAATATAAATGTCAGGAAGGGAAATTTCACTTAAAGGTACAAAACAGCAAAAGGCTAGAGTAGAAAGATGGTGGAATGATAACTTGCAAACTATTTGTAATAATCCTCACACAAACACTTGGACATGCACTTTTGTTATTAAAAAATGACACGGTGAATACAAAAAAAAAAAGGGACCTCATTCTTACAATGAATAAATAAATTATTTCAAGAAATGAATGAATTTGAAGTTAATTAATATTCTTGAATGACAAACAGTGAAATAAATGGTCAAGTAACTGCTTCACTACCAAACTATCATACATAAAACTATTAAACCCAGCCAGGAAGTGGTTGCATATGCCTTTAATCCAAGCACTTGGGGTCAGAGGCAGGTGAATCTCTTTCAAGGCCAGCCTGATTTACAAAGCAAGTTCCAGGACAGCCAAAACTACACAGAGAAAACCTATCTCAAAAAAAAAAAACCAAAAACTACCAAATCTATGATACATAAATCTTTAATTTAATAATCTACTCCATGATGGAGCATATGAGTTGTTTCTGGGCTTAAGGCCAGTATAATAAAGTATAACTAAGAAAGTGTTGTTCCCTGTCAATATTGAGTCCTCAGATAGTCTTGAACTTACTAAGCACTGCCAAGATCAACATTTTAAAGCAATCAAAGCCCAGGAGAGGAGGCAGTGGGTGCACAGGTAAGTTTTGGGAAAGTAGCTCTCCCTCTGCACTGAGGAATCATCTCAACTCTGCGAGTGACCCATAGTCTCCCTCTTGACTCTTTTTTTCTCTTTTAAAACTTTTGTTTATCTTCAAATACAAACTAAGGAGTCTGAAATTATTTCTTTTGAATACAGTGTGAAGATAAAATTCCTTTCCGTGTGGATCTGCCACCTCCTTGCAGTCTCCCTTCCTTCACGAGGCCCCAATGATATTATAAGGAAGAGTAGAAGGGAGCATGTTCTAAGACACACCTTTGGGGCTGTGTGGACCTCAGTGGTTCTGGAACCTGAAGAGGGTCTTTTAAAGAATGAAATACAGGAAAAGCTAAAACAATCACTGGTTCACAAAGGGCTGCTCTGTCCCAGAAACCTCCTGCCAAATCATTCATCCTCTGCCACCTTGAGGTCAACTCTGTGTGCTAAGAATGATGAGTGGTGTGAACTCTAGGAGCAGACCACCAGGTTGTATCTGCTTTATTTCTCTATGATTGGAAACTTAGGATGCCTCTCCATATTTTGACTTAAAACAAAATACATTGATTACTTTCTCTTAGAGTTGAAAACTCTCTAAGTTTAGAGGATTGGGACCATTCAGCAAAAAAAAAAAAAAATCTAATGCTGAAAATAGCAACATGGCAGTCTGTAATAGTCTGTAAAGAAAATATTTTACAGGAATGATGACACATGGTGATTCTGCAGTATTTAGAAGGTGGAGGCAATAGCACCAGGGCTTTAAAATAATCCTTGACCACAGATTGAGATCGAGTACAAGCTGCCTAACATGAGAGTCTCTCAAAAAATAACAGTAAAAGCATGGGGAGGCATCAATATGGTGACTTCTTCTCTGTAAAAACATGCTTCATCTAGTCCATCATCTTACTGACTCTAGAAAACAACTCTGAGAAGTGACAGAAAAGGCATGTCCATCCCAGCTCACAACCAGCCAGCCAAGGCATGAATCAGCTATACAACACACCCCACGTAAGATGAAGACTTTTGGCTCCTGACAAACAGTTCATATCCTCTCTGGGAGAAAAGACATGGTTACAAGTGACAAATAGCCACATGTCACCTTACCTTCCATTCCATGTCTGTTTCAAAATGAGCAAAATGGGCAGGGGGGAGGCAAAAAACACTAGCTACCTCATTAGGTTTGAGTGAGGATTAATGAGCAAACTTCTCAGAATAATGCTTGGTAGTTGTGTGCTAAGTAAGCATTAGTAACTGTTCTCACTATGGCATGGTGCTTGAACACATCAGTGTCACAGTCTACCAGCTTTAGCATTTTAGTTCAGCTACAGGAAGTGGCTTCTACAGTTATTTACTCATTCACAGGTACATCTAAGCAGATCTTTATCACAGAAGTGCCTACTCATTCTGACTACACTGAGACAACCAAAATTCTTGTGTTAATCACAGTATGTTTTCCAGGAAGTTCTTTGAAAATCTGTAGTTTGAAGGATATCAATAGTCACCAGTGAGCAATCTGTACTATTTATTCTCCCTCTTCTGATAACAGGCTCTGCCTACCAGCTGTTATCTCATGCACTGACTAGGCATGTGGCTTTCAACTCTGATTACCTCAGTCCTTGCCTATGCACTCTCTTAATCAGTGCCTTTTCTGAGACTCAGGACAAAATCCTCACCAAGTCATGAAATGATGTGACTCTCTACAAGACATTCTTTGGCCTGAGAAATAACAGGTAATGGGATAAATGAATTTGAAGTCATAGTCTACAACAGTTAGAGCAACCTTTCCTCACCAACCTACTGCCAGACATGCAGCACCTCTGTAGTACTTGCATAGCTTTCTTCTTGCTGGTTCAGTGATAACATTAAGGTTCACTTTCAATTCAATATCTGAATAATGATTTTTTTTACTCAATTCTCTCCCTTTATATCTCTTAATTTAAATTTTAGGTTTGGGAAGCAAAGTTACACATACCTATGTGTAAATGTGTGTGTGTGTGTGTGTGTGTGTGTGTGTGTGTGTGTGTGTGTGTGTGTGTTGAAAAAGTCATATAATAAAATAATCCCCAGAAAAATAACTCCATCTGCCAGGCAGTGGTGGCCCACGCCTTTAATCCTAGTACTCAGGAGGCAGAGCCAAGCAGATCTCTGTGAGTTCAAGGCCAGCCTGGTCTACAATGTGAGATCCAGGACAGGCACCAAAACTACACAGAGAAACCCTGTCTCGGAAAACCAAAATAAATATATAATAAATAAATAAATAAATAAATAAATAAATAAATAAATAAATAACTCCATTGGCATATTTCTTCGTGTTTGCTAACATGCAAGTAAAAGGACAGGTAGACAAATGAGCTAAAATGCTCATTCTAATGATATGTATTTAAATATAAATAAGTTAGAGTAAAATATAGACATAGTAATTGATAAATTTCCTGCACGTTTTAACAAGGTTTATGCAACAAGCATTCATTTAACTTTATTGTGTTCCAATACTATGGATATTTGGTCTGCCTATTCAGTAAAGAAAATAGAGAAAATTCTCTGCCAACAAAGAGTTTATTTATTAGCAAGTGAGACAAATAATAAATGGTAAATATAATTATGTGTTATATAGTATGTGAAATACTGTAATGTATTACAAAAATGTACTGAGTAAAGTGGCCTGAAAATACCAATGAAGGGCCAGCAGGCTTTAAAGAGTGGTCACCCAGGCCATTAATAAGAGGATGTGTGAACAGGACAATTTTCTTCAGCACTTGACTTATACACTTAATGTACTCTGATATCTTGGGAATCTTAATAATTTGTGTCCCAGGGATCTTGCACTTTAGTTTACCCTAAACATGCAAATTATGTGAGCCAACAGATGAAAGAAGTGAAAACAGCCTTGCCTCCACCTAGGTGATGGTGCCACCCTTACGGGGAGAGAACTTTGTGAAGCACAATGTACTCCCTGGATTGTAAAAGGAACAATAGTGAGACGGTTTAAGAAAAGAGAAGGTAAAGTTGCAGGAGATGTGGTCAACAGAGACCTGATTGTTTATCACAGGGGCAAGCAAATGTTTTATTTGAAGAACCAGATATTAATTTATCATTTCTAGACCATATGGTACCTGTTGTAAGTACTCAAGCAAATAAACAAATTTTGTATTTCACAAAATATTGCTATTGTCTTATTTTTCATGCATTCAAAATATGGAAACTCCAGTGGTGGTGGGTAGAGTATAATCCCAGCCTCTTAGAACATAAAGGCAGGGAGATCAGGATTCCAAGGTCAGTCTCAGCTGTACGATTACTTTAAGACTAGTCAGGAATACAAGAGACTTCATTAAAAACAATTAATTACATGTTCTATTTGACTTCATCAATCAATTAAAATGTGAAAACTACTCTTAACACTTGGGCTACCATGCAAACATAAGTATTGGGTCCAAGGACTATAGGTAGCAAACCCCTGGTTTCAAGCTTTGTAGGGCACTGTAAGAGCTATTCTTTAGAAGAAGCCTTGGTGGTTTGTAAGTAGACAGGTGGCTTGGTCACTTGTTCTGAAAATGCATAATCAGGCCACAGCAGTGATCCTGGGAGAAACAGTAGCTCAGATATAATGGCAATTGTAAGGAACCTCAGAGTTGGCTCAAGACAAAGTTCTCAGCACAATGGAGATGTATTTGCCCCAAAGGGACAAAGGGCAGGGAATAAGAGACAAAGACAGGAGATAGAGGATGAGGGATAAAGGGACAGGAACAAGGGGTAGGGGAAAAGGGATAAGGGAGAGGAGGAAGGGGTATTTGTCCTGGAGGAACAAAGGACTGCCTCTGGATAGAGAGATAACAGAGTGGTCCATAGGCAAATGGTAATTTATAAAGGTAAAAAGGGAAACTCTGTGTTAGGATGAGGTGTTTAATTTTAATTGGGCATGTTGATTAGGTGAGCCAAAGGGGGCTTTTGATTGCTGGACTTCAATACTTTGGTAGCTGGATCTTGGTAGTCAGCCTCAGGAAGAAGAAATTGACAAATAAGGGAAGAGACCTTGGTGGATAGCTTTAGGAATGTAATCTAATGGTTTTTAGAAAGGCATAGCAAATAGGGAGAAAGGCAAGGCCTGCGAGATTCATGTCTGCCGTTCTGGACCTGAATGGAGTCCCTTCAGCAACAATAGAAGCAATCAGAAGAGACTAGCTGTATTTTAATCCACATTGTAATCTTTTCAGCATTTTTTCCAACCTAATATTTTTATTGATTATTTGTGAATTTCATACAATGCATCCTGATCACACTCACTCCCCAATCCTCCCAAGTCCACCCTCCCACCCTGGTACACTCTCTACCCCCTCACAAAAAAAAAATATACCAAGTACAATTTATGTTGCCTATATACTTAGTGAAGCATGGTCAAATTCCCAGTGGTCATCCTCTTAAATATAATTGAGTCCTTTCCGAAGTCCTGCCAGAAGCCAATGACTGACAAGCTACACTTCAGCATCTTTATCACAATTTTTTAAGGATTCTCCCCCAGTGACTTTCTGTCTAGACTGTCTCTTCTTTTATTTGGGGTGGGAGTAGTTGTTGTGGGAGTCTTCAATGTCTCTCATTCTCAATTATGAGTCTGGAGTCTTTGATACCACTACAACAAATGCTTCCTTGTCCATAACAGGCAGCAGCAGCATGGATCATGGACTTCCACATGGTTTCCCAAAGCTGCACAGATCAGAAGCAACCACAGTCTCCGGTGGCATCCCAGATCATGGACCTCATCATTGCCTCCAGCAGCAGCATGGACCACAGACATCAACGTGTCCTCCTTAGTTGGTTAGCACAGCATTCAGAAGCATCAGAGAAGACAGGAACAGGAGATGATGAAGACCAAAAAGAAAGGGAGAAGAGAGGTACAGGAAAACCAGTAGAATCAAGGAAAGGAATATGGAGGGAAAACCGTGTTAAACGCTGCTGTAGAGTCAAGTCATATGAGGCCTGAGAACTGAGTAGTATATCTAATATGAATACCCCAGATAAGCACGATGACAGTAAGAACAGTACAGCCTGGTGCTGAAGACCTGAGTGTAGTAGGTTCTGGAGAAAACAAAAAGAAAAGAATTGAAAATATTTAAAATACATTCATTGGCCTGGTTACCTTAAAGAGAATAAAATAACTGGGATTAAGAATAAAAGTATTTTTCAGAAAGGGGCAGGCTTTCTGTGGGTACCAACCAAGCATGCCATATCAAGTTACAATAAGACTAAACACTTCCCCATGTATTAAGGCTGGGCAAGGCAATCCAGTATGAGGCTCCCAAAAGCCAGCCCTTATTGAAGAGAAACAGAGGAGGAATGGATGGAGGGCACAAGAGAGGTGGGGGAAGGGAGTGGGAAGAGAGGAGGGTGGGAAGCTTTGGTAGGGATGTAAAATAAATAAATTTATTTTTAAAAGAAAGAATAAAAGTATTTTTGAGAGAAAGCCAAGAGCAGCCACTGACCTTGTAGCCTGGGTCAGCAGCGGTACAAAAAATAAATATATGATGGAGAGGTGTAAAAGACAGAAAAATGGAGCAGCGATTGTGCTATGAAAAGAGGCAGAACTGGAGATATGGTGTTGGTGACAGGTAGGAGAGAGGGTTGTGATCTGCTTACCATCATTGCCCAGTATGGTCAGCTAGATGATGAACAACAGCCTGGAGCTTAAGTAGATGCAACTCAGCCCCTGAACCTGTCATCTGACTGGGGAACCCCCTGGCTCTAGAAAACAATGGAAGCCCTAGACGAGGAAAGTTTCACTTTCTGGATTCTACCTCCTCGAAGAACTACCATGACCAGTGATGCCACAGGAGGCCATGTTAGTGTCGGTGGTCCATGCTGCTGCCTCAGGCCATGATGAAAGCTGAGACCCATGTGGACACAAGCAGTCTGTGCCACTGACTGATGCCTCAGTGATGTCCTCTACCATTGCTGCCTTGGGTACCTGATAAGTGACATGTATGACCACCACTTGGGGCCATGGAGAGGCTCATGGCCCATGCGGAGCCAGGAGCCGGTCAATGGTCCTGATACAGTCAAGGATGTCTACACCCATGTTTCCACTTAAGCCCATGCAGATGTCTATGGTCTGGACTGTGGCCTGAAGCCATGTTAACACCCGTGCAGGCAGGAGACCTGGCCCTGCCCCACCCCTCAGTGGCAGCTGCACTGTAGCACTAGCAGTTCCATGAGTGCAGAAGAACAGGGTCCACATCTCCCTGGCCCACAGCATGGTGATGGTGACACAGATGGTGGCATGGGCCCCAGAGAGCTGGCCCCACCCCTCACCAGCCCACAGTACTGCTGTGCAGGTTCAAGGCTCTCTTCAGTTGATGACTTCTGGTGTAGATGCAGGTGGAGGAAGACTCATCCTCCCTTTAGGGGGCTGCACACTAGGAATCTGACCATGCTTCAGTGAATATATAGACAACACAAATGGACTTTTTTCCTTGGGCAGTGGGACATTTTCCTTTCAGAGGAGGGGGAACAGGCATGGGAAAACTGGTAGGTGAGTATGATTGGAGTGCATGTGAGATTCCCAAATATTCAATAAAATAATATTTTTTTTTACTGTTGATGCAATGAGACCAGCCACATCACACTTCTGCCAACATGCCTTCTTTATCATGATGGACCACACACATCATGATGGACAGTATCCATTATTAAACTGTGGAACAAAATAAACCCTTCTTCATTTAAGTTGCTTCTTATCAATTATTTAGTCACAGTGAGGAACAGTAACTTATATAGCCACTGAAAGCATTTCCTGCTCAAAAAATAACTGCCTAGCAATGTGCTTTCTCAGATTCAGCAATGAAGATGCACAAAGGGCACTGGAGTGGTGACTGTACTGAGCCATGCTACATCCAGTGCTATGAGCAAAATATGGCAGTGTAGTCCACACAGTACTGATTGATTTTGAAGACATACAAGCCACAAGAGAGAGCCATTTAGCCTTGCACAGGTTTGAGGATGATCCTGAGGCCAGCAGCTTTCAGAATTCACTGCAAGGAGGCCCTGAGAAGTCATTGCATGAAGCTGGGAAGGTGAAGCCATTACAATGGGGATGCCAGGATGTTGGAGGTGATGCAACTATCTGAGACATCTGCCAAGAAGAGCCAAAGATATGGAGTGGAGCCATCCAAAGACATAGTCTGTATATGTCTCAGGTGGCACAGTTGGAGAAATACACCCAACAAAGTCTTTTGGAACCTGAATGACTCAGTCTAATGCCCCACACAACAAGCAGTGAGATGCATTGTTTTACATTTGCTCTGCTGGGTTTGATTTTCTTTGACCTAATCTTTCCTTGTTATGTGTCATTCCTCCCTTTTAGATGGGAATGCTTAGTCTATGCCATCATGTATTAGAAGTATAAAATTTTGTTTTGATTTTATGAGATCTCACAGCCAAGGAGCTGTGTAACTCTCAGAAGAGACTTTGGACTTTTGAGCGACATTGGCAATGTTAAAGATTTTGGGGACTTTAAAATTGGAATGGGTGCATTTAGCATTCTGAGATGCCCTCGAGCTTGTAAGGACTAGTGTGAGAATGCTTTGGTTTGAATTGGAAGTTTTTCCATGGGCTTCTGTGCTGTGGTCTTGGCTTCTAGGTGGCACTGCTGTTTAAGAGAGTCTGTCTCAAATGGCTGAGAAACATTTAAGGAATTGCTCAACATCCTTAGTCAAGGAATGCTCAGTCATACCACAAGGACACATGCTCAACTATGTTCATAGCAACATTATTCATAATAGCCAGAACCGGAAATAACCTAGATGCCTGTCAACTGAAGAATGGATTAAGAAAATGTGGCACATGTACACAATGGAGTACTACTCAGCAGTTTAAAAAAACAACAACAATGATATCATGAAATTTGCAGGCAAATGGATGGAACTAGAAAATGTCATCCTAAGTGAGGTAACCCAGACTCAGAAGGACAAACATGGTATGTACTCACTTATAAGTGGATAATAGATGTAAAGCAAAGAATAACTAGACTACAACCCACAGCTCCAGAAAAGCTAGCCAACAAAAAGGTCCTTAAGAAGGATGCATGGATTGCCTTGCAAAGGAGAAATAGATGAGATCTCCATGAGCAAACTGGGGAGTCTTCATGCAGTCACTGAAGAAAAAAGATGCAGAAATCCACAGCAAGCACCAGGCCAAGCTCCAGGAGTCCAGTCGAAGAGAGAGAAGAGGGATTCTATGAACAAGGAACATCAAGACCATGATGGGGAAACATACAGATACAACAAAACCAAACTAGTAAGAACTTATGAACTGTAGATTAATAGCTGTGGAGCCCCCATGGGACTGGACTCAGCCCTCTGCATAGGCAAGACATTTGTTTAGCTTCAACTGTTTAAGGGGCCCCCTGGCAGTGGAATCAGGATCCATCCCTGGTGCATGATCAGGCTTTTTGGAGCCCAATGCCTGTCGTGGGACTCATTACACAGACTTGGTGCAAGGGGAGGGCCTTGGACCTGCCTCAACTGAATGTACCAGGCTCTGCTGATTCCCATGGGAGGCCTTGCCTTGGAGGAGGTAGGAATGGGGGGTGATTTCGGGGGAAAGGTTGGGGGACAGGGGGGGGAAGGAGAGGGGGATCTGTGGTTGGTATGTAAAATGAATAGAAAATTTCTTCATAATAAAAAAATGGAGATTCTGGACCCTTTCAGAGAAGTCACCTAAATGAAGGAAGTAGATTACTGGGGTCAGGCTTGAGATTTTATATCCCAGCCCCACTTCCATCCACTCTGCTTCCTAACTGAGAATGTGTTGCTTCATGTGGGCAGTCATGAGAAAAATGAACCTTTCCTCCTTTAAATTGCTCCTTCTCAGGCATTTCATCATAGCATGAGAACAAAGTAGCTGGTGTATCTGGCTAAACTTGTTTTACATCATGGCAGTGGGGTTTTATCCTGTGTGGGGGTTTTCTTTCTTTGGTTGACTGTTTTGTCTTTTCAGTGCTAGAGATTTAAGAGAGGTCATCACTGTTGGAGAGTATCCACCAGAGAAGACTATACAAACATGGGTTTAAGCCAGTAACAAGTCTGTTTTTGACATTTTTTATTAAGAAAATTTTTGTATTCATTTTGCATACCAATCAAAAATCACCCTCTTTCCTCCCTCTCCCAAGCCACTTCCCATTCCCTCCCACAAGAAGGTAAGGCCTCCCATTGGGAGGTACAGTTAGTAAAGGCAAGTCCAAGTCCCTCCCCCGGCCTCAAGGCTGTGTGAGGTGTCCCATCATAGGTAGTGGACTCCAAAAGCATGCTCATGCACCAGGGATGAATTCTGATCCTACTGGCAAGGGGGACCTTTAAGCAGATCAAGTTACACAACTGTCTCACTATACAGAGGGCCTAGTTGAGTCCCATTCAAGACTCCACAGCTGTGGATTTCAAGAGTTCCAACTAGTTTGGTTTTGTCTTCTCTGCAGGTTTCCCCATCATGATCTTGATGCCTTTGCTCACACAATCCCTCTTCTCTCTCTTTGACTGGACTCCCAGAGCTCTGCCTGGTGTTTGGCTGTGGATCTCTGCATCTGCTTCCATCAGTTACTGGAGAAAAGTTCTATGATGACAATTAGGGTATTCACTGGCCTGATCACTGGGGTAAGCCAGTTCTGATCGGGCCTCCTCTCCACTATTTCTAGTAGTCTAAGCTAGAGCCATCCTTGGGGGTTTCTGGGAACTTCCCTAGCATCCGGTTTCTCTCATCCCCATGATGTCTCATTCTATCATGCTATCTCTTTCATTGCTTTCCGACTCGATCCATGTTCCAGCTCAACCATCCCATTTCCTTATGTTCTCATCCCCCATTCCCTAGTCTCCTTTGCCCACCCCTCATCCCCAGTTTACTCATGGAGAGGTCATCTATTTCCCCTTCCCAGGATGATTCATGCATCCTTCTTGGGTCCTCCTTGTTAGCTAGCTTCTCTGGAGCTGTGGGTTGTAGTCTGGTTATTCTTTGCTTTACATCTAGCATCCACTTATGAGTGAGTACATACCATGTTTGTCCTCCTGAGTCTGGGTTACTTCACTCAGGATGATATTTTCTAGTTCCATCCATTTGCCTGCAAATTTCATGATGTCATTTTTTTCTCTGTTGAGTAGTACTCCATTGTATATATGTACCACATTTTTTTCTTTTTATTAAGAGATTTTCTATTTTACATGTCAACCACAGATTCCCCTGTCCTCTCTCCTCCAACCCCTCAGCCATTCCCCCTAGCCCACCACCCATTTCCATCTCCTCCAAGGCAATGTCTCCCCTGGGGAGTCAGCAGAGCCTGGTACATTTAGTTGAGACAGGTCCAATCACCTCCTCCGTGCACTAAGGCTGAGCAAAGTATCTCAGCATAGGCACTAGATTACAAAAAGCCAGCTCATGCACTAAGGAAAGGTCCTGGTCTCACTGCCTGGGGGCCTCCTAAACAGTTCAAGCTAAGCAACTGTCTCATTTATCCAGAGAGCCTAGTCCAGTTCCATGGGAGCTATTCAGCTATTGGTTCACAGTTTATGTGTTTCCACTAATTTGGCTAATTGTCCCTGTACTTTTTCCAGTCATGGTCTCGATATCTCTTGCTGATATAATCCTCCTCTCTCTCATCGATTGGACTCCTGGAGCTCCACCTGGGGCTTGGCCATGGATCTCAGCATCTACTTCCATCAGTCACTGGATGAGAGTTCTATCATGACAGTTAGGGTGTTCGGCCATCCAATCACCAGAGTAGATCAGCTCAGGCACCCTCTCAATCATTGCCAGTAGTCTATGGTAGAGGTATCTTTGTGGATTCCTGGAGACCTCTCTAGCACTCTGCTTCTTCCTATTGCCATGGTGTCTTCATTTATCATGGTCTCTCTTTCCTTGTTCTCTCACTCTGTTCCTGATCCAGCTAGAACCTCCTGCTCCCCTAAGGTCTCTTCCCCCCACTCTTGCTCTCCATTACCCCCCTTCACCCCCAGTTTGCTCATGTAGATCTCATCCATTGCTCCATCGCTGGATTATCCCTGTGTCTAGAATCCTATTAACTAGCTAGCCTCCCTGGAGCTGTGAGTGGCCGTCTGGTTATCCTTTGCTTTACATCTAGTGTCCACTCTAGTATTATGAGTGAATACATACCATGGATGTCTTTCTGAGTCTGGGTTAACTCACTCAGAATGATATTTTCTAGTTCTATCCATTTGCCTGCAAACCTCATGACATCATTGTTTTTTCTCTACTGAATAGTACTCCAATGTGTATATGTACCACATTTTCTTTATCCATTCTTCAGTTGAAGGTCATCTAGGTTGCTTCCAGGTTCTGGCTATTACAAAAAAAAATGCTGCTATGAACATAGCTGAGCATGTGTCCTGTGATATGATTGAGCATTCCTTGGGTATATGCCCAAGAGTGGTATACCTGGGTCTTGGGGGAGATTGATTCCCAATTTTCTTGAAAAAAAAAATGCCATACTGATTTCCAAAGTGGCTGTACAAGTTTGCATTCCCATCAAGAGTGTAGGAGTGTACCCCTTGCTCCACATGCTCTCCAACATAAGCTGTCTTCAGGGTTTTTGATCTTAGCCATTCTGACAGGTGTAAGATGGTATCTCAAAGTTGTTTTGATTTGCATTTCCCTGATGACTAAGGATGTTGAGCAATTCCTTAAATGTCTTTCAGCCATTTGAGATTCTACTGTTGAGAATTCTCTGTTCAGCTCTATAGCCCATTTTGTAATTGGACTGTTAGGTATTTTGATGTCTAGTTTCTTGAGTTCTTTATATATTCTGGATAGCAGCCCTCTGTCAATGTGGGATTGCTGAAGATCTTTTCCCATTCTGTAGGCTATCACTTTGTCTTATTACTGTGTTCTTTGCCTTACAGAAGCTTCTCAGTTTCAAGAGATCCGATTAATTAATTGTTGCTCTCAGTGTCTGTGCTACTGGTGTTATATTTAGGAAGTGATCTCTGGTGCCAATGCATTCAAGACTACGTCCTACTTTCTCTTCTATTGGGTTCAGAGAAACTGTGTTTATGTTGAGGTTTTGATCCACTTGGACTTAAGTTTTGTGCATGGTGACAGATATGAATCTATTTGCAATCTTCTACATGTGGACATCCAGTTATGCCAGCACCATTTGTTGAAGATGCTTCCTTTTTTCCATGGTATAGTTTTGGCTTCTTTGTCAAAAATCAGGTGTTCATAGGTGTGTGGGTTAATGTTAGGGTCTTCAATTTGATTCCATTGGTCCACATGTTGATATATATAATTAATTTGATTTCATGTATCAGCCACGGATTCCCCCGTCCTCCCTCCTCCCATCCCCCATCCCTCCCCTCCAACCCACCCCTCATTCCCACCTCCTCCAAGGCAAGGTCTCCCCTGGAGAGTCATCTCAGCCTGGTAGACTCAGCCAAGGCAGATCCAGTACCTTCCCCCCTACACCAAAGTTGAGCAAAGTGTCCCAGCATAGGCCCCAGGCTCCAAAAAGCTAGCCCATGCACCAAGAACAGGTCCTGGCTCTACTGCCTGGGGGCCTCCCAAACAGTTCAAGATAATCAACTGTCCCACTTATCCAGAGGACCCTGTCCAGTTGCATGGGGGCTCCTCAGCCATTGGTTCACAGTTAATGTGTTTCCACTAGTTTGGCTATTTGTCCCTGTGTTTCAGTTTTTATGCCAGTACCAAGCTGTTTTTATTACTATAGCTCTATAGTAAAGCTTGAGGTCATGGATGGTGATACCTCCAGAGGTGGCTTTATTATACAGGATTCCTTTAGCTATCCTGGGTTTTTTGTTTTTCCAAATGAAGTTGAGTATTGTTCTTTCCACGTCTGTGAAGAATTGTCTTGGGATTTTGGTGAGGATTGCATTGAATCTGTAGATTGATTTTGATAAGATTGCCATTTTTACTATGTTAATCCTACCTAACCATGAGCATGGGAGATCTTTCGATTTTCTTATATCTTCTTCAATTTCTTTCTTCAGAGACTTAAAGTTCTTGTCATTCAGGTCTTTCACTTGCTTGGTCAGAGTTATCCCAAGGTATTTTTTATTATTTGTGGCTATTGTAAAGGGTGATATTTCACTGATTTCTTTCTCAGCCCATTTATCATTTGTATATAAGAGAGCTACTGATTTTCTTTTTAGTTAATCTTGTATCCAGCCACATTACTGAAGTTGTTTATCAGCTATATGAGTTCCCTGGTAGAATTTTTATGGTCACATATGTATACTATCCTATCATTTGCAAATAGTGAAAGTTTGACTTCTTCCTTTCCAATTTGTATCCCCTTGATCTCCTTTTGTTATTTTATTGCTCTAGCTAAAACTTCAAGAACTATATTGAATAAATATGGGGAGAGCAGACAGCCTTGTCTTGTTCCTGATTTTGGTGGAATCACTTTGAGTTTCTCTTCATTTAATTTGAAATTGGCTGTCAGCTTGCTGTAAATTGCCTTTATTATGTTTAGGTGTAGCAGGAATCTTAAAAGTTCTTATTAATAAAAACAAACCCAAGGCCAATTATTGGGGGGAACACTGAATGATCAGAGAAATAGAACAAGACACACACAAGAAATAGAACAAGCTTCCTCACCTTGCCAGTTCCTCAGCTGATCCTGTTTCCTCAGACTGGAAACCCCCAAGTTCTCATCCAAATGGATCTCAGCTGAGCTGCTGCTCAAAAGCCTGAAAGCTTAACCAGCCAATTCCTGGTTTTCATGCTTTATATACCTTTCTGCTTTCTGCCATCACTTCCTGGGATTAAAGGCTCACTTCCTGGGATTAAAGACGTGAGTCACAATGCCTGGCTGTTTCCAGTGTGGCTTTAAACTCACAGATATCCGAATGGATCTCTGCCTCCCAAGTGATAGGATTAACGGCGTGTGCTACCACTGCCTAACCTTTATGTTTAATATTGTGGCTATTCTGTTCTCTGACCCTAGATAAGTTTATTAGAGTGCACAATGAGGTAGATCACTGAGTCTACTCTGAGAAAAAAGATAAAGAAATAATAAGATAAACAGGTAGATAATTGAATCTACTCTAAAAAGAAAAAGGAGAAGATATAAAAATGACAAAAGGTAGATTATTGAATCTATTATAAAAAAGAGAGAATATGGATATGATAAGATAAAAAGATCAATTATTGAATATAATTTTAAAAAGGAACTACTTGTTTTAAATAAGATAAGTAAAGAAAATTTTTTGTCTGAGTTTATCAAATGTTACTGGACTGGACATTGTTAATATATATAATGGAATTTTTTGTCTGAATCTGTCAAATGTTAATGGACTAGACATTAATGTAATTTTTGACTGTATATATTGTATATACTTATTGGATAGTTTTTCTCATATTAGTTATAAGCTTTTTTAATTTTAGACAAAATAAGGGGAAATGTGGTGGCATTGTGTTCCCCAAAATATTGGGCACCTTAATAAACTTATCTGAGGTCAGAGACAGAACAGCCACTAGATACAAAGGCTAGAAAATGGTGGCATTCACAGCTTTAATCCTAGCATTCCAGAGGTAGAAATCCCTCTGGATCTCTGTGAGTTCACGGCCACATTGAAAATAGCCAGGCATGATGACACATGCCTTTAATCCCAGGAAGTGAGCCTTTAATCCCAGAAAGTGAGCCTTTAATCCCAGGGAGTGATGGCAGAAGGCAGAAAGATATATAAGACCAGAAACTAGAAGTATTTTGGCTGGTTAAGCATTTTGGCTGGTTAAGCTTTTGGTTGGTTAAGCATTCAGGCTTCTGAGCAACAGTTCAGCTGAGATCCATTCTGGATGAGGACTGAGAGGCTTCCAGTCTGAGGAAACAGGATCAACTGAGGAATTGGTGAGGTGAGGTGGCTGTGGCTTGTTCTGCTTCTCTGATCTTCCAGCATTCACCCCAATAACTGGCCTCAGGTTTGATTTTACTAATAAGACCTGTTAAGATTCCTGCTACAGCACAATATTTTGGGGAACACAATACCACCACATTTAGGTATGTTCCTTGTATCCCTGATCTCTCTAAGACCTTTATCTCCAAGGGATGTTGGATTTTGTCAAAGACTTTTTCAGCATCTAAGAATATGATCATGTGATTTTGTTCTTTCAGTTTGTTTATATGATGTATCACATTGACAGATTTTCATATGTTGAACCATCCTTGCATACCTGGGATGAAGCCTACTTGATCATGTTGGATGATTCCTTTTATGTGTTCTTGGAGTTAGTTTGCCAATATTTTATTGAGTATTTTTGTATCAATGTTCATGAGGGAGACTGGTCTGCAATTCTCTTTCTTTGTTGCATGTTTGTGTGGTTTGGGTATCAGAGTAACTGCAGCCTCATAAAAAGAGTTTGGTAATGTTCCTTCTGTTTCTATTGTGTGGAACAATTTACAGAGTATTAGTATTAGCTCTTCTTTGGAAATCTGTGAGGATTTCCATCTGATACTGGGAATTTTTTTGGTTGGTAGACTTTTAATGACAGTTTCTATTTCCTTAGGGATATTGTTCTATTTAAATAGTTTATCTGGTCGTGATTTAACTTTGGTATGTGGTGCCTATCCAGAAAATTGTCCATTTCTTTTAGATTTTCCAATTTTGTGGAGTACAGGTTTTTGAAATATGACCTAATGATTCTCTGGATTTCTTCATTGTCTGTTGTTATGTCTCCCTTTTATTTCTGATTTTGTTAATGTGGATGGTCCCTCTCTGTCTTTTGGTTAGTTTGAATAAGGTCTTGTCTATCTTGTTGATTTTCTCAAAGAACCAACTCTTTCTTTCATTGATTCTTTGTATTGTTCTTTTTGTTTCTATTTTATTTATTTCAGCCCTCAATTTGATTATTTCCTGGCATCTATTCCTCCTGGGTGAGTTTGTTTCTTTTTGTTCTAGAGCTTTTAAGTGTGCTGTTAAATCGCTAGTGTGAGATTTCTGCGACTTCTTTATGTGGGCATTTAGTGAACTTTCCTCTTAGCACTGCTTTCATAATATCTCATAAGTTTGGGTATGTAGTAATTCATTTTCATTGAATTGTAGGAAGTCTTTAATTTCTTTCTTTATTTCTTCCTTGACCCATTGGTGATTCAGTTGAGCATATTCAGTTTCCATGAGATTGTAGGCTTTCTGTAATTTTTGTTGTTGTTGAAATCTAACTTTAAGCTGTGGTGGTCTGATAGACTACAGGAAGTTATTCCAATATTTTTTGTATCTGTTGAGATTTGCTTTGTGACCGAGTATGTGGTCGATTTTAGAGAATGTTCCATTGGGGTGCTGAGAAGGTATATTCTTTTTCATTTGGGTGGAATGTTCTGTAGACATCTACTTAGACCATTAGAGTCATAACATGTCAGGTCCCTTATTTCTCTGTTAAGGTTCAGTCTTGCAGATCTGTCCATTGGTGAGAATGGGGTGTTGAATTCTTCCACTATTAATGTGTATGGTTTGATGTGTGATTTAAGCTTTAATAATGTTTCTTTTATGTATGTGGGTGCCCTTGTATTTGGGGCATAAATGTTCAGAATTGAAACTTCATCTTTCCTGTAATAAGTATATAATGTCCTTCCTGGTCTCTCTTGATTTTAGTTTGAAGTCTATTTTGTTGGATATTAGGATAGCTACACCAGCTTGATTCTTAAGTCCATTTGATTGGAAAGTCTTTTCCCAGCCTTTTACTCTGAGGTAATGTCTGTATTTGCCGTTGAGGTATGTTTCTTATAAGCAGCAGAAGGATAGATCCTGATTTCCTATTCATTCTGTTAGCCTACATCTTTTTATAGGTGAAATGAGTCCATTGATATTAAGGGATACTAATGACCAGTGATTGTTAATTCCATTATTAACATCTTGGTTATCTCTTGGTGGTAGTGTGTGTGTGTGCTTCCCTTTTTTGGGATTTACTCTCTGAGGTTATCTATTGCCTGTGCTTTCTGTAGGGCTGGTTTTGTGGATAGGTGCTGTGGATATCGCTCTGTATAAATAAAATGCTGATTGGCCAGTAGCCAGGCAGGAAGTATAGGTGGAACAAGTAGAGAAGAGAATTCTGGGAACAGGAAGGCTGAGTCAGAAGATGCTGCCAGCCCCCGCCATGAGTACCAACATATAAGATGCTGGTAAGCCACGAGCCATGTGGCAAGTTATAGATTTATAGAAATGGGTTCATTTAAGATGTAAGAACTAGATAGCAAGAAGCCTGAGCCATTAGGTCAAACAGTTTAAGTAATATAAGTCTCTGTGTGTTTACTTGGTTGGGTCCGAGTGGTTGCTGGACTGGCAGATGAGAGAGATTTGTCCTAACAATGGGCCAAGCAGGACCAGAAAACCTCCAGCTACAGATAGGTATTGTTTAAATCTGGTTTTGTCTTGGAGTGTCTGTTCACTCCATGTATGGTGATTGAGAGTTTTGCTGGGTATGTAAGTCTAGGCTGGCACCCATGGTTTCTTAATGGCTGTGTTACATCTGTCCGGGACCTTCTGATTTTCCAAGTCTCCAGTGAGAAGTCAGGTATTATTCTGATGGGTCTGCCTTCATAAGTCACTTGGCCTTTTTCCTTTACTGCTCTTAATATTCTTCCTTTATTCTGTATGTTTAGCGGTTTAATTATTATGTGGCAAGGGACTTTTGAGGGGGTCTAGTCTATTTGGTGTTCTATAAGCTTCTTGTGTCTTCATAGGTATTTCCTTCTTTAAGTTGGGAAAGTTTTTCTTCTATGATTTTGTTCAATATATTTTGTGCCTCTGAGTTGGTATTCTTCTCCTTCTTCTATCTATTATTCTTAGGTTTGATCTTTTTGTGGTGTTCCAGATTTCCTGAACATTTTGTGTTATAACTTTTTTGGCTTTGGTATTTTCTTTTATTGCCAAATCTATTTCCTCTGTCATATCTTCAGTACCAGAGATTTCCTCTTCCATCTCTTGCATTCTGTTGATTTTGCTTGCATCTGTAGTTCCTGTTCATTTACTCAGATATTCCATTTCCAGGTTTCCT
The DNA here is from genome assembly GCF_049852395.1 of Peromyscus maniculatus bairdii. Classification (NCBI taxonomy): domain Eukaryota; kingdom Metazoa; phylum Chordata; class Mammalia; order Rodentia; family Cricetidae; genus Peromyscus; species Peromyscus maniculatus. The sequence goes on along the minus strand of NC_134857.1, from coordinate 86,450,843 downwards.
TGAGTTTGTGTCTTCTTTATTGCCTCTATTTCAGTTTTCAAATCTTAAACTGTTTTCTTCACCTGTTTAATTGTTATTTCTTAGCTTTCTTTAAGGAATTTATTGATTTCTTCCAATTTTTGTTTGTCTTTTACTCAATTTCTTTAAGGGTGTTTTTCATTTGTTCTTTAAAGGCCTCTATCATCTTCATGAAATTATTTTTAAGGACACTTTCCTTGCCTTCTACATTGTGATATTCAGGTCTTGCTGTTGTAGAGGGGCTAGGTTCTGGTGATGTCATATTGCTCTTTATGTTGTATGTATTTTCACTCTAGCATCTACCCATCTCTTCCTCCAATAGGTGCAAGAGGTGCCTGTGTCTGAGAGAGCTGCTCTTGGTCTGATCCGTAATTGCTGTGTTTATATCCCAGAGGGCCACTCTGGGTCCAATCTTAGCTCTTTGTTTAATTGGAGCTGGCAGATTCTGTATCTCAAGGAGCTGCCTTTGGTCTCAGTCAAATTAGAGCTGGCCGATTCTGTGTCTCAGGAAGCCTCTTGCTCCAATGAGAGTTGGCAGATTATGTTTCTCAGGAAGCCACTGGGGTTGCATGGGATGGGTACTGGGATAGGGCATGGGTCTTGTAGATTGTGTAGATTGCAGGGTCCAATAGGGGGTCTTGGGGGCACTGCCCACAGGAGTCTTCCCTGATGGACAGCAACTGGGGCAGAGATGGGTGGGAATTTCGGGTACTGATTGTGTCCCAGGGCCTAGGTCCTAGAGGCATAGAAAGGTTTTTTTAATATTTATTGATTCTTTGTGGATTTGCATTCCAATCCCACTTTTCTCCACATCCCCTCACATCTGCTCTCTGCCCCTGTAAGCTCCCCCCACCAAAATAAAAATTTTAAAGGAAAACCCAAAATTAAACAAAACAGGAAAATAATCTAGTCATGGATGAGGTAGTGTGGCCCATTGAGACACACAGTTTACCCTTTAGTCCATTCATCTTTATTTGCAAGTGTTCACTGCCATAGTATTTATTCATAATTCAAAATTGTTCTTTTAGGGGCCTAGAGAGATGAGTCAGCAGTTAAGAGCACCTGATGCTCTTCTAGAGGACCTAGATTTGACTCCCAGGACCAATTCTCTTTCATTGTTCTCCCACTTGGTCCTTGTTCCAGCTTGACCATCTTATGTTCTCATCCCCCATACCCTCCCCTCTTTTGCCCCCTCACTCCCAATTTACTCGGGGAATCTCATCTATTTCTCCTTCCCAGGATGATCCATGCAGCCCTCTTAGGGTGCTCCTTGTTAGCTAGTTTCTCTGGAACTGTGGGTTGTAGTCTGGTTATCCTTTGATTTACATCTAGTATCCACTCATTAGTGAGTACATACTATGTTTGTCTTTCTAACTCTGGCTTACCTCACTCAGGATGATATTTTCTAGTTCTATTCATTTGCCTGCAAATTTCACGATGCCATTGTTTTTCTCTGCTGAGTAGTACTCCAATGTGTATATGTACCACATTTTCTTTATCCATTCTTCAGTTGAAGGTCATCTAGGTTGTTTCCAGGTTCTGGCTATTACAAAAAAAAGTGCTGCTATGAACATAGCTGAGCATGTGTCCTTGTGATATGATTGAGCATTCCTTGGGTATATGCCCAAGAGTGGTATACCTGGGTCTTGGGGGAGATTGATTCCCAATTTTCTGGAAAAAAAAAATGCCATACTGATTTCCAAAGTGGCTGTACAAGTTTGCATTCCCATCAAGAGTGTAGGAGTGTTCCCCTTGCTCCACATGCTCTCCAACATAAGCTGTCTTCAGGGTTTTTGATCTTAGCCATTCTGACAGGTGTAAGATGGTATCTCAAAGTTGTTTTGATTTGCATTTCCCTGATGACTAAGGATGTTGAGCAATTCCTTAAATGTCTTTCAGCCATTTGAGATTCTACTGTTGAGAATTCTCTGTTCAGCTCTATAGCCCATTTTGTAATTGGACTGTTAGGTATTTTGATGTCTAGTTTCTTGAGTTCTTTATATATTCTGGATAGCAGCCCTCTGTCAATGTGGGATTGCTGAAGATCTTTTCCCATTCTGTAGGCTATCACTTTGTCTTATTACTGTGTTCTTTGCCTTACAGAAGCTTCTCAGTTTCAAGAGATCCGATTAATTAATTGTTGCTCTCAGTGTCTGTGCTACTGGTGTCATATTTAGGAAGTAGTCTCCTGTGCCAATGTGTCCAAGACTACTTCCTACTTTCTCTTCTATCAGGTTCAGTGTAACTAGATTTATGTTGAGGTTTTGATCCACTTGGACTTGAGTTTTGTGCATGGCAATAGACATGGATCTATTTGCAATCTTCTGCATGTTGATACCCAGTTATGCCAGCACCATTTGTTGAAGATGCCATTTGTTGAAGATGGGTGGAGCCAGCAGCCACAGCTCCATTTCAGGCTTAGAAGACTGCAGTTTAAAGCAATAGGCTCAAGGAAATATAAAAAATAAGACATGTAAAGAAGGCTACCACACAGAGAGGATTATGTTCTCTTTGGTATTTGTAACTAAAGAAAAACATTTGATTGCAAAAGCTGTTGAGTTATGCCAAAATGTATATTTAAAGGTATATTTTAAAGGTACCTTGACTTCAAAATTTGGATGTAAGGTATGTTGCTTTGGAAAGGAGGCTCTGCTTTTGTTTCCACAGAAAGCCAGAGGCTATGGATTTGTTCTAGATTAAGATACATCAGGTTTGACCAGCCAAGACCCCCTGAAAGGTCTCTGATGACACCATGGCCCAGATGATCCAACATCCAGATCAGATTCAAGGCAACTAGCTCAGACAATACACCCTCACAGACTACTCCATAATCCTAAAATTTTCTTTGTGTCCCCATTAGATACAGCACCCCCCTCCATCAGGAAGTAGTAAAAGAAGCTATGCCCAAATTTCCAAATATACCAAGCTGGCTTTGGAGATGTGTAAAAGTTAAAACCTTCCTTTAAAAAAAGGGGGGGGCACCAGCCACTCTGGGAAGACCTGCCCAACTTGGCCGCAGGTTCTGGCCACCAGGCGGGTCCCCTTCTAGCCCCACAGGAGGGATCCCCTTTTCCAAGCCCCCCGGCAGCCCCTGCAATCTCCGCACCCTGCCCCCACGCCCATCTGCCCGAGACCCCAGCCACTTCCTGAGACTTAGAGACCAGCCCCCAGCTCCCATCCTGCCCCCATCTTCCCTTCTGGACCAGAGGTGAGTATCCGGGTCCAACCCGGACCCCATCCCTGGGTACCAGCCACTCCGGGAAGACCTGCCCAACTTGGCCACAGGCTCTGGCCACCGGGCGGGTCCCCTTCAAGCCCCACTGGGAGGGATCCCCTTTTCCAAGCCCCCCGGCAGCCCCTGCAATCTCCGCGCCCTGCCCCCACGCCCATCTGCCCGAGACCCCAGCTACTTCCTGAGATTTAGAGACCGGCCACCAGCTCCCATCCTGCCCCCGACTTCCCTTCTGGACCAGAGTTGGACAAGAGAACTCCCTTTAGGACAAGAGAGAGAGACTTCCTGAATCTGTCAGCTCTTTCTGAAACAAGTACACTGATAAGACCAAGAAGGAACCACAAGGAGATGGGCAGACATCAAGGCAGAAGTACATTCAACAAAATGAAGAGCAATACAGCATCACCAGAACCTAGCCCACCTCCAACATCTAGACCTGAACATCAAAAATTGGAAGAAGCAGAAGAAAGTAGCCTTATAAATAGCATCATGAAGAAGGTAGAGGCTTGTATAGAGGAAAAGACAAGAAAATTGGAAGAACGCTGTAAACAACTAGAGGAAAGGGCAAACAAATTAGAAGAAAACAATAAAGCCCTGCAAGAAAACAATAAAGTCCTGCAAGAAAACAATAAAGCACTGAAAGAAAATCATGAAAAAGCAATGAAACAAACAAAGGAAACAGTCCAAGAACTGAAAAGGGAAATTGAAAAAATGAAGAAGACACAAACAGAGGGAATGCTGGAAATAGAAAACCTGAGTAAAAAATCGGGAACTTCAGATGCAAGTATAACCAACAGAATGCAAGAGATGGAAGAGAGGATTTCTGGCATTGAAGATACAGTAGAAGAAATAGTTTCATCAGTCGAAGGAAACACTAAAGCCAACAAAGTCATGAACCAAAATGTCCAAGAAATTTGGGACACCATGAAAAGGCCAAACCTACAAATTATAGGGATAGAAAAAGGTGAAGAATACCAACTCAAAGGTACAGAAAATATATTCAACAAAATTATAGAAGAAAACTTTCCCAACTTAAAGAAGGAAATGCCTATGAAGATACAAGAAGCCTATAGAACACCAAACAGACTAGACCCCAAAAAAAAGTCCCCTCGACACATAATAATTAAACAACTAAATGTACAGAATAAAGAAAGAATATTAAGAGCAGCCAAGGAAAAAGGCCAAGTGACCTATAAAGGTAAACCCATCAGAATAACACTCGATTTCTCAATGGAGACTTTGAAAGCCAGAAGGACCTGGACAGATGTAATGCAGACACTAAGAGACCATGGATGTCAGCCCAGACTAATATACCCAGCAAAACTTTCAATCATATAGGTCCTTCACTTGCTTGGTTAGTGTTACCCCAAGGTATTTTATGTCATTTTTGGCTATTGTAAAGGGTGATGTATCTCTAATTGCCTTCTCAGCTTCTTTGTCCATTGTATATAGGAGGGCTACTGATTTTTTTGAGTTGATCTTGTATCCTGCTATGTTGCTGAAGGTGTTTATAAGCTTTATCAATTCCTGGGTGGAATCTTTGGGGTCACTCAAGTATACTATCATGTCGTCTGCAAATAGGGAAAGCTTGACTTCTTCCTTTCCAATTTGAATCCCCTTAATCTCCTTATGTTGTCTTATTGCTCTGGCTAGAACTTCAAGTACTATATTGAATAAGTATGGGGAGAGTGGACAGCCTTGTCTCGTTCCTGATTTTAGTGGAATTGCTTTGAGTTTCTCTCCATTTAATTTGATGTTGGCTGTTGGTTTGCTATATATTGCCTTTATTATGTTTAGGTATGTTCCCTGTATTCCTGATCGCTCCAAGACTTTTATCATGAAGGGGTGTTGGATTTTGTCAAATGCCTTTTCTGCATCTAGTGAGATGATCATGTGGTTTTTTTCTTTGAGTTTGTTTATATGGTGTATTACATTGATGGACTTTCATATGTTGAACCACCCTTGCATCCCTGGGATGAAGCCTACTTGATCATGGTGGATAATTGTTCTGATGTGTTCTTGGAGTCTGTTTGCCAGTATTTTATTGAGTATTTTTGCATCAATGTTCATGAGGGAGATCGGTCTGTAGTTCTCTTTCTTTGTTGCATCCTTGTTTGGTTTAGGAATCAGGGTAATTGTAGCCTCATAGAAGGAGTTTGGTAATGTTCCTTCTGTTTCTATTATGTGGAACAATTTAGAGAGTATTGGTATTAACTCTTCTTTGAAGATCTGGTAGAATTCTGCGCTGAAACCATCTGGTCCTGGGCTTTTTTTGGTTGGGAGACTTTTAATGACTGTTTCTATTTCCTTAGGGGTTATTGGACTATTTAAATAGTTTATCTGGTCTTGATTTAACTTAGGTATGTGGTATCTATCCAGAAAAATGTCCATTTCTTTTAGGTTTTCCAGTTTTGTGGAGTAGACGTTTTTGAAATATGACCTTATAATTCTCTGGATTTCCTCAATGTCTATTGTTATGTCCCCCTTTTCATTTCTGATTTTGTTGATTTGGATTCTCTCTCTCTGTCTTTTGGTTAGTTTGGATAAGGGCTTGTCTATCTTGTTGATTTTCTCAAAGAACCAACTCTTTGTTTCATTAATTTTTTGTATTATTCTCTTAGTTTCTAATTTATTAATTTCACCTCTCACTTTGATAATTTCCTGGCGTCTATTCTTCCTGGGAGACTTTGCTTCTTCTTGTTCTAGAGCTTTCAGATGTGCTGTTAATTCACTAGTGTGCGATTTCTCCAACTTCTTTATGTGGGCATTTAGTGCTATGAATTTCCCTCTTAACACTGCTTTCATAGTGTCCCATAAGTTTGGGTATGTGGTGTCTTCATTTTCATTGATCTCTAGGAAGTCTTTAATTTCTTTCTTTATTTCTTCCTTAACCCATTGGTGATTCAGTTGAGCATTATTCAGTTTCCATGAGATTGTAGGTTTTCTGTAGTTTTTGTTGTTGTTGAAATCTAGCTTTAAACCATGGTGATCTGATAGAACACAGGAGGTTATTCTGATTGTTTTGTATCTGTTGAGATTTGCTTTGTGGCCAAGTATGTGGTCGATTTTAGAGAAAGTTCCATGGGGTGCTGAGAAGAAAGTATATTCTTTCTTGTTAGGATGGAATGTTCTGTAGATATCTATTAGGTCCAATTGGGTCATGACATCGGTTAAGTCCTTTATTTCTCTGTTAAGTTTCGATTTGGGAGATCTGTCCAGTGGTGAAAGTGGGGTGTTGAGATCTCCCACTATTAATGTGTGGGGTTTTATATGTGGTTTAAGCTTTAGTAATGTTTCTTTTACATATGTGGGTGCCCTTGTGTTTGGGGCATATATGTTCAGAATTGAAACTTCATCTTGGTGGATCTTTCCTGTGATGAGGCTGTAATGTCCTTCTTGATCTCTTTTGATTGATTTTAGTTTGAAGTCTATTTTGTTGGATATCAGGATGGCTACCCCTGCTTGTTTCTTAAGACCATTTGATTGGAAAGTCTTTTCCCAGCCTTTTATTCTTAGGTAGTGTCTGTCTTTGAATTTGAGATGTGTTTCTTGTATGCAGCAGAAAGATGGGTCCTGCTTTCGTATCCATTCTGTAAGTCTATGTTTTTTTATAGGTGAATTAAGTCCGTTGATATTAAGGGATATTAATGACCAGTGATTCTTCATTCCTGTTATTTTTGGTGGTAGTGTGTGTGTACTTGGATGTGGAACTAGGGGAACTCTCCTCCACTGCTGGTGGGAATGCAAGCTTGTACAACCACTTTGGAAATCAATATGGCGCTTTCTTAGAAAATTGGGAATCAATCTCCCCCAAGATCCAGCTATACCACTCCTGGGCATATACCCAAGGAATGCTCAATCATACCACAAGAGCACTTGCTCAGCTATGTTCATATCAGCATTGTTTGTAATAGCCAAAACCTGGAAACAACCTAGATGCCCTTCAACTGAAGAATGGATAAATAAATTGTGGCACATATACACAATGGAATACTACTCAGCAGAGAAAAACAATGACATCACACGGTTTGCAGGCAAATGGATGGATCTAGAAAAAATCATCCTGAGTGAGGTAACCCAGACTCAGAAAGACAAATATGGTATGTACTCACTCATAGGAAGATGCTAGATGTGGAACAAGGATGACTAGACTGCTACTCACATCACCAGTGAGGCTACCTGGAAAACGGGACCCCAAAAAAGACACAGAGAAATGGACGAGATCTACATGAATAGCCTGGTCATGAGTGGGAACAATGAAGGGCGACAGTCGAGGGAAAGAGTGGGAGATCCTAGCTGGATCAAGAAAAGAGAGGGAGAACAAGGAATAGGAGACCATGGTAAATGAAGACCACATGAGAAGGTGAGAAGGGGAGGAAGCAGAGAGCTAGGGAGGCCCATGGAGATCCACAAAGATACCCCCTCAAAAGACTGCTGGCAATGGTCGAGAGACGGCAGGAACTGACCTACTCTGGTGATGGGATGGACAGACACCCAGATAGTGGTGCCATAAACCCCATCCAAGGACTGAGGAATCTGAAGGCAGACATCCACGGCTGGGCCCCTGGTGGAGCACTGGGAGTCTAATTAGTGAGTAAGAAGAGGGTTTATATGAGCGAGAATTGTTGAAGCCAAGGTTGGATAAAGCACCGGGACAAATAACCAAATGAATGGAAGCACAGGATCTATGAACCAAAGGCTGAGGGGCCCCCAACTGGATCAGGCCCCCTGAACGGGTGAGACAGTCATTTGGCTTGATCTGTTTGGGAGGCAGCTGTGCATTGGTGCCAGGTCCTGGGCTCGTTGCATGAGTTGGCTGTTTGAATCCTGGGACTTATGCAGGGACACTTGGCTCGGTCTGGGAGGGGGGAATGGACCTGCCTGGACTGAGTCTACCAGGTCAACCCCGGTCCTCGGGGGAGACCTTGATCTGGAGGAGGTGGGAATGGGGGGTGGGCTGGGGGGAGGGGTGGGCGAGAGGGGGAGAACAGGTTATTCTGTGGCTATTATGTTGAACTGAATGGTGTTGTAAAATAATAATAATAATAATAATAATAATAATAATAATAATAAAAGAAAAAAAAAACTTTCAATCATCATAGACAGAAGGAACAAGACATTCGAAGACAAAGCCATATTTAAACAATACTTATCTACAAACCCAGCCCTACAGAAAGCACTAGAAGGAAAATTCCAACCGAGGGAAATCAGATACACAATCAAAAACACAGGTAATAGATAAAGCCACAACAGTAAACCCCAAAGAAGTACACACACACTACCACCAAAAATAACAGGGATAAAGAATCACTGGTCATTAATATCCCTTAATATCAATGGACTTAATTCACCTATAAAAAGACATAGACTTACAGAATGGATACGAAAGCAGGACCCATCTTTCTGCTGCATACAAGAAACACACCTCAAATTCAAAGACAGACACTACCTAAGAATAAAAGGCTGGGAAAAGACTTTTCAATCAAATGGTCTTAAGAAACAAGCAGGGGTAGCCATCCTGATATCCAAGAAAATAGACTTCAAACTAAAATCAATCAAAAGAGATCAAGAAGGACATTACAGCCTCATCACAGGAAAGATCCACCAAGATGAAGTTTCAATTCTGAACATATATGCCCCAAACACAAGGGCACCCACATATGTAAAAGAAACATTACTAAAGCTTAAACCACATATAAAACCCCACACATTAATAGTGGGAGATCTCAACACCCCACTTTCACCACTGGACAGATCTCCCAAATCGAAACTTAACAGAGAAATAAAGGACTTAACCGATGTCATGACCCAATTGGACATAATAGATATCTACAGAACATTCCATCCTAACAAGAAAGAATATACCTTCTTCTCAGCACTCCATGGAACTTTCTCTAAAATCGACCACATACTTGGCCACAAAGCAAATCTCAACAGATACAAAACAATTAGAATAACCTCCTGTGTTCTATCAGACCACCATGGTTTAAAGTTAGATTTCAACAACAACAAAAACTACAGAAAACCTACAATCTCATGGAAACTGAATAATGCTCAACTGAATCACCAATGGGTTAAGGAAGAAATAAAGAAAGAAATTAAAGACTTCCTAGAGATCAATGAAAATGAAGACACCACATACCCAAACTTATGGGACACTATGAAAGCAGTGCTAAGAGGGAAATTCATAGCACTAAATGCCCACATAAAGAAGTTGGAGAAATCCCACACTAGTGACTTAACAGCACATTTGAAAGCTCTAGAACAAGAAGAAGCAAAGTCTCCCAGGAAGAATAGACGCCAGGAAATTATCAAAGTGAGAGGTGAAATTAATAAATTAGAAACTAAGAGAATAATACAAAAAATTAATGAAACAAAGAGTTGGTTCTTTGAGAAAATCAACAAGATAGACAAGCCCTTATCCAAACTACCCAAAAGACAGAGAGAGAGAATCCAAATCAACAAAATCAGAAATGAAAAGGGGGACATAACAACAGACATTGAGGAAATCCAGAGAATTATAAGGTCATATTTCAAAAACGTCTACTCCACAAAACTGGAAAACCTAAAAGAAATGGACATTTTTCTGGATAGGTACCACATACCTAAGTTAAATCAAGACCAGATAAACTATTTAAATAGTCCAATAACCCCTAAGGAAATAGAAACAGTCATTAAAAGTCTCCCAACCAAGAAAAGCCCAGGACCAGATGGTTTCAGCGCAGAATTCTACCAGATCTTCAAAGAAGAGTTAATACCAATACTCTCTAAATTGTTCCACATAATAGAAACAGAAGGAACATTACCAAACTCCTTCTATGAGGCTACAATTACCCTGATTCCTAAACCAAACAAGGATGCAACAAAGAAAGAGAACTACAGACCAATCTCCCTCATGAACATTGATGCAAAAATACTCAATAAAATACTGGCAAACAGACTCCAAGAACACATCAGAACAATTATCCACCATGATCAAGTAGGCTTCATCCCAGGGATGCAAGGGTGGTTCAACATATGAAAGTCCATCAATGTAATACACCATATAAACAAACTCAAAGAAAGAAACCACATGATCATCTCACTAGATGAAGAAAAGGCATTTGACAAAATCCAACACCCCTTCATGATAAAAGTCTTGGAGCGATCAGGAATACAGGAAACATACTTAAGCATAATATAGGCAATATAGAGCAACCCAACAGCCAACATCAAATTAAATGGAGAGAAACTCAAAGCAATTCCACTAAAATCAGGAACGAGGCAAGGCTGTCCACTCTCCCCATACTTATTCAATATAGTACTTGAAGTTCTAGCCAGAGCAATAAGACAACATAAGGAGATTAAGGGGATTCAAATTGGAAAGGAAGAAGTCAAGCTTTCCCTATTTGCAGATGACATGATAGTATACTTGAGTGACCCCAAAGATTCCACCCAGGAATTGATAAAGCTTATAAACACCTTCAGCAACATAGCAGGATACAAGATCAACTCAAAAAAATCAGTAGCCCTCCTATACACAATGGACAAAGAAGCTGAGAAGGCAATTAGAGATACATCACCCTTTACAATAGCCAAAAATGACATAAAATACCTTGGGGTAACACTAACCAAGCAAGTGAAGGACCTATATGACAAGAACTTTAAGTCCCTGTAAAAAGAAATTGAAGAAGATGTCAGAAAATGGAAAGATCTCCCATGCTCATGGATAGACAGGGTTAACATAGTAAAAATGGCAATCTTACCAAAAGCAATTTACAGATTCAATGCAATCCCCTTCAAAATACCAACACAATTCTTCACAGACCTGGAAAGAATAATACTCAACTTCATATGGAAAAACAAAAAACCCAGGATAGCTAAAAGAAACCTTTACAATAAAACAACTTCTGGAGGCATCATAATCCCTGACTTCAAGCTCTACTATAGAGCTACAGTAATAAAAACAGCTTGGTATTGGCATAAAAACCAACATGTGGACCAATGGAATCGAATTGAAGACCCTGACATTAACCCACACACCTATGGACATATAATTTTTGACAAAGAAGCCAAAAGTGTACAATGGAAAAAAGAAAGCATCTTCAACAAATGGTGCTGGCATAACTGGATATCAACGTGTAGAAGGCTGCAAATAGATCCATATCTGTCACCGTGCACAAAACTTAAGTCCAAGTGGATCAAAGACCTCAACATAAATCCAGTTACTCTGAACCTGCTAGAAGAGAAAGTAGGAAGTAGTCTTGAACGCATTGGCATAGGAGATCACTTCCTAAATATAACACCAGTAGCACAGACACTGAGACAAACAATCAATCAATGGGACCTCTTGAAACTGAGAAGCTTTTGTAGAGCAAAGGATACGGTCAACAAGGCAAAGCGACAGCCCACAGAATGGGAAAAGATCTTCACCAACCCCACATCTGACAGAGGACTGATATCCAGAATATATAAGGAACTCAAGAAATTAGACATCAAAACGACCAACAGTCCAATTGAGAAATGGGCTTTAGAATTAAACAGAGATTTCTCAACAGAGGAAACTCAAATGGCTGAAAGACACTAAAGGAATTGCTCAACATCCCTAATCATCAGGGAAATGCAAATCAAAACAACTCTGAGATACCACCTTACGCCTGTCAGAGTGGCTAAGATCAAAAACACTGAAGACACTTTATGCTGGAGAGGATGTGGAACTAGGGGAACTCTCCTCCACTGCTGGTGGGAATGCAAGCTTGTACAACCACTTTGGAAATCAATATGGCGCTTTCTTAGAAAATTGGGAATCAATCTCCCCCAAGATCCAGCTATACCACTCTTGGGCATATACCCAAGAAATGCTCAATCATACCACAAGAGCACTTGCTCAGCTATGTTCATATCAGCATTGTTTGTAATAGCCAAAACCTGGAAACAACCTAGATGCCCTTCAACTGAAGAATGGATAAATAAATTGTGGCACATATACACAATGGAATACTACTCAGCAGAGAAAAACAATGACATCATACGGTTTGCAGGCAAATGGATGGATCTAGAAAAAATCATCCTGAGTGAGGTAACCCAGACTCAGAAAGACAAATATGGTTTGTACTCACTCATAGGAAGATGCTAGATGTGGAACAAGGATGACTGGACTGCTACTCACATCACCAGTGAGGCTACCTGGAAAACGGGACCCCAAAAAAAGACACGGAGAAATGGACAAGATCTACATGAACAGCCTGGTCATGAGTGGGAACAATGAAGGGCAACGGTCGAAGGAAAGAGAGTGGGAGATCCCAGCTGGATCAAGAAAAGAGAGGGAGAACAAGGAATAGGAGACCATGGTAAATGAAGACCACATGAGAAGGGGAGGAAGCAGAGAGCTAGGGAGGCCCACGGAGATCCACAAAGATACCCCCGCAAAAGACTGCTGGAAATGGTCGAGAAACGGCAGGAACTGACCTACTCTGGTGATGGGATGGCCAGACACCCTGATAGTTGTGCCATAAACCCCATCCAAGGACTGAGGAATCTGGATGCAGACATCCACGGCTGGGCCCCTGGTGGAGCACTGGGAGTCTAATTAGTGACAAAGAAGAGGGTTTATATGAGTGAGAATTGTTGAAGCCAAGGTTGAATAAAGCACCGGGACAAATAACCAAATGAATGGAAGCACAGGATCTATGAACCAAAGGCTGAGGGGCCCCCAACTGGATCAGGCCCCCTGAATGGGTGAGACAGTCATTTGGCTTGATCTGTTTGGGAGGCAGCTGTGCGTTGGTGCCGGGTCCTGGGCTCGTTGCATGAGTTGGCTGTTTGAATCCTGGGACTTATGCAAGGACACTTGGCTCGGTCTGGGAGGGGGGGAATGGACCTGCCTAGACTGAGTCTACCAGGTCGATCCCGGTCCTCGGGGGAGACCTTGATCTGGAGGAGGTGGGGCTGGGGGGTGGGCTGGGGGGAGGGGGAGGGGGCAAGAAGGGGAGAACAGGGGAATCTGTGGCTATTAGGTTGAACTGAATGGTGTTGTAAAATAAAATAAAAAAAGAAGAAAGAAAAGGGGAAGTGCTGTGGGATGGTCTGTATGTCAAATTGCTCTGATTTAATAAATAAATAAATAAAACACTGATTGGCCAGTGGCCAGGCAGGAAGTATAGGTGGGACTAACAGGAGAACAGAGAAAACAGGAAGGTGGAGGGAGTCACTGCCAGCTGCCACCATGACAAGCAGCATGTGAAGACATTGGTAAGCCATGAGCCATGTGACAAGGTATAGATTTATGGAAATGGATTAATTTAAGCTATAAGAACAGTTAGCAAGAAGCCTGCCATGGCCATACAGTTTGTAAATAATATAAGCATCTGTGTGTTTATATTATAAGTGGGTTGTCAAACTACTGGGGCTTGGTGGGAGCTGGAGAGAAATTCTCCATCCACAATCTGTTTATTGTTTGCCTTTTCCTCTATTTAAGTTGGGTTCCCTCTCTTTTGGTTACTTTGGTAGCTGTAAATCTTGTTAATTTTTCAAAGAACCAACTCTTCATTTCATCAGTTCTTTATATTTCATTGTTTTTTTCTTTTTATTTTCTTCTTTATCTCTACTTAGTATATGCCCTGATTTATATTGTCTCTTCCTGAATATTATTTCCGAGTTTTGTTTGTTCCTGTTTTCCTGATGCCTTCAGGAATATCATGCAGTTATTAACATTTAATCTCTAAATTTTTATCTATACACTTAGTGTACACATTTCTCTTAGGACTGTCTTCATTCTGTCTCACGGATTTGGGTATATTATATTGTCTTTATTTTCATTCAGTTCCTGGGATTTATTTTAAATTTCCTTCTTGATTTCTCCTTTAGCAAAATTTTTCATTAAGTTGTATATTGCCTGGTTTCCATGAATTCATGTATGTCCTGATATTTCTAGTTTTGTTTTTATGTTTTGCTTTGCATCCAGCTTTATTCTTTTGTGGTCAAATAGAATCCAGGTTATCATTCCTAACCAGGTTATCAAATTTCCTAAATTTGTTGAGACATGTTTTGTATACTAATATGTGGTCAATTTTTGAGGAAGTTTCATGGGCGGCTGAGAAGAAAATGTATTATTAGCATTTGGGTGGAATGTTCTGTATGTCTAGTAGATATATTTGATTTATTTCATTTAACTCCGGAGTTTCACTACAAAGTTTTTTGTGGGATTTTTGTTTTGTTTTTTGTTGTTGTTGTTTTGTTTGAGGGTTGTTTGTTTTGTTTGTCTGGATGATATATTGCTGAGAGTGGAATATTGAAGCCATCCCTCTATCATTGTTAAAGTTCACTTTGTAATTTTAGATCTAATAGTGTTTCTTTTGCTAAATTGGGTGTGCCTGTATTAGGTGTTTAAATGTATAGAATTATATCCTTTTGGTGGATTTTTCATTAGTAAGTATAAATTGTCCTTTCCTATTTCTTCTAACTAGTTTTGGTTTTAATTCTATTTTGAACTATAGTATCATAATTAACCCTGCTTATTTCTTAGCTCCATTTGCTTAGAAAAGCTTTTTGTATCCTTTTACCCTATGGTGCTGTCTACTGATGGTGAGATATGCTCTGCCAAAAGATGGATTATGTTCTCTAATCCAATATATTTTGGGGAGGGGAAGGGGGACAGTGACTATTGATATTCCAAATTATTACTAAACAACATTAATTTTTGTCTTCATTTTTATTTGTATTTTTTAGATCTCTTTTGATGAACTGTTGTGGAATTGTTTATTCCTTGTACCCTCTTCGGTGTGTTTAAAACATCTCTTCAGACTGACATTCTTTCTAGTATCCTCTAAAGGGCTAGTTTGGTAAATATAAGTTGCTAAAATCTGTTTTTAACAGTGAAACTTTTTATTTCTCCTACAACTATGACTGATAGTTTTGCATACAATACTCTAGGTTTGAATCTGAGATCAGTGAAAAATTGGTCTAATCCCTTCTGGTTCTCAAAGTCTCCATTGAAAAATCAAGATGCTGTTCTTATGGGCCTGCCTTTATATGTGACTTGGTCTTTATTTCTTGCAGTTTTCAATAAAAATTTCTAAACTAAAAAGTTCAATACATTTAGTGTTTGATTATTATGTGATGTAGGAGTTTCTTTCCTAGTTCTATTTGGTATTCTATATGCCTTTCAAACCTTGATAGGGCCCTCATTTCATAATTCTTGAAACTTTCTTCTATGATTTTGTTGGAAATGTTTTCTGTGCCTTTGATCTGTATTTCTTCCTCTATGTCTATTATTCGTAGGATTGATCTTTCTATTATGTATCAGAGTTCTTGCATAGAGTTCCTTTTTTTTTTTAGATTGTTAAGTTTTCATCGACTGAGTGATCCAGTTCCTCACTTTGACCTTGAGACTTGATATTCCCTCCTCTACAGGGTCCCAAATCTTCTGGTCAGGCTTTTCTCTGAGCTTTTTGTTTGACTGAGATTCTTGAAGTTTTATAATATTTTGGCTTTTCTTTGGAGATTCTCTTTATTAAATTTTATTTTCATATCTTGAATTGTTTTCAATATGTCATTCAATTGTCTGTATTCCTGTGGTCTTCATTAAGGTATTTATTCAGACCCTATTTGAGTTCCTTGAACATGTTTATAATTGCTATTGAGAAATCATTATCTTAACCAATTAGATTGTTTTTTTTTTCAGAGAACATTACAATGAGGGTAATAATTTCTTAAGGAGACCTATTTTCTTTTTATTTTAAGTAAGAAATCTTTTATTCATTTTACATACCAACCACAGATTCCCCTTCTCTTCCCTCCTCCAGACCCCCGAGCCTTTTCCCCCAACCTACCCCCCATTCCTTCTTCTAAAAAGGTAAGGCCTCCCAAGGGGAGTCAGCAGAGCCTAGTACATTCAGTTGACTCAGGTCTAAGCCCCTCCCCCTGTATCAAGGCTGTGCAAGGTGTCCCACCATAGGTAGTGGGTTCCAAAGAACCAACTCATGCACCAGGGATGGATCCTGGTCCTACTGCCAGGGGGGCCCTTAAGCAGATCAGGCTACACAACTGTATTGCTTATGCAGAGAGACTAGTCTAGTTCCATGGAAGCTCCAAAGCTATTGGTCTAAAGTACATGAGTTCCTGCTAGCTTGATTTGGTTGTCTCTATGGGTTTCCCCATCATGAACTTGATGCCCCTTGCTCATAGAGTTCTTCTTCTCTCTTTGACTGGACTCCTAGAGCTCGGCCTGGTGCTTAGCTGTAGATCTCTGCATCTGCTTCCATCAGTTACTGTATGAAGGCTCTATGATGACAGTTAGGGTATTCACCAATCTGATTACTTGGGTAAGCCAGTTCAGGCACCCTCTCCACTATTGCTGTGAGTCTAATCTGGGGTCATCCTTGTGGATTCCTGGGAACTTCCCTAGCACCAGGTTTCTCCCTATCCCCATGATGTCTCCCTCTATCATGGTATCTCTTTCATTACTCTCCCATTCAGTCCCTGTTCCTGCTCGACCATCAAGTTCCCTTATGTTCTCATCCCCCATCCCTACCTCCCTCACCCCCAGTTTACTCATGGAGATCTCATCTATTTCCCCTTCCCAGGGTGATCCATACATCCCTCTACAACCCACAGCTCCAGAGAAACTATGAAACAAGGAGACATATTTTCTTAGTTATCCATGTTAGTTGTGTTTTTGCAATAGAAGATGGTGGTCTGGAATTAAGTTGGTGTTGGTTTTTCTTAGTATGAGTATCCAGTTTCACCTTTGTTAGGTAGATATTTGGATCCTTGTTTGATGTTACTCCCAACTTGCTTGGTTGTGGACCAGCTGAACGGTTTTGGATTTAGTCTTGCAACAACTCTGTTGATTTGAGAATGAGGTATCTTAAGTAGTCCCACTTCAGCTAGGGATATGTGCAACTTCTGTTGTTAAGCAACTGAGCTCAAGAACAAACCTTCTTTAGCCTTAGAAGATTCTTACTTCCAATCTTCAGATGTCTGTGAAGGGCCAACAGGGTTCTACAGATGGTCCTTAAGTAGCATAAGATGGGGTCACTCTCAATAATAGTGAGTGGTACTCTATGGGACACCAAACCATCATTGTCAGGCAGAAGAAGGTGAGTTTGCAGTTAGGCTAAGGGAACCCCATCTGGAGTCTGGGACATAGGACACCATGCTGTCATGGGGTACCTAGTGGGTGGGGTAGCAGACTGGCTCTGGGGTTCCCTACCTAGGATTCTAGGAATCAGAGATCCTTATAGTCCTGGAGTGCTGTGGGTAAGTGGCATAGCTGACGAGTAGATGGACTGAGTCTGGGATATCCCTACTTGAGGTTTCTTGTCATAGGACTCCACACTGTCCCTGAACAGCACAATGAGCAGTGTGGCTAGCAGGCAGTGGACAGACTGACTCAGACGCCACTACTAGAGTCATAGTCTCAGGATGCCATGCTTTCCCTGTGAAATGTGGTGGGTAGGGTGGCTGGTAAGTGGTTGGGTGATGTGCTCAATCTGAGGATCCCTACCTGGGTTCACAGTCCTAGAACATTATGTCCATGGGCTGATTACTGTTTGGGATGGCTGGCAAGTAGGCAGACTGCTCAGGGGTGGGGAAATTCATGCATGGGGTCCAGTCCTCAGAACTCCATGTGTTCCTAGGTCATTATTGTGGGTGGGGTGGAGGGCATGGGGAAGGACAAACTAGGGATCCATAACTGAGGTTCTGGGTAGATTCCATCCATTTTTAAGAATAGATATTACAGAAACACAAAAGTACATGAGGAGACTTTGTCTGAATCTGTGGATGGGAACCAAATCTTCAAGATCTAATTTGCTTTTTAATAATTTTTTGAGATTATAGTATAATTACATAATTTCCCCCTTCCCTTTCCTCTTTTCAAACACACATATATACTCCCCTTGCACTCTTTCATAGTTATAATCCCTTTTTTTGAATTGTTGCTATATATATATGTGTGTATGTGTGTGTATATGTATGTATTTATACATATGTACTCATAAATACAATATGTTTGGTCTATCTATTGTTACATATACTTTTCATGACTGACCATTTGGTATTGGACAACCAATTGGTTGGGGTACTGTTCCCTGGGAAATACTATATCTCAGCATTCTTTAGCTAACTGTAGTTCTTTGTCAGGGTTGAGGCTTCATGAGTTTTTCCCCCACCCACATTATCATGATCTATTGGTGTCATTCTTGTTCAGGTCATGTTTTAAGCAGCCATGTTTGTGAGACTTCATGGGTGGAAGTTCTGACATTTCTAGAAGACACAATCTCACATCAAACTCCCTGTTCCTCCGGCTCTTATAATCCTTTCACCCCCTCTCTTGCAATGATCCCTGAGCCTTAGGTGCAGGAACTGTGTTATAGATGTATCAGCACTGGGCCCAACAACTCTACATTTTGATCGACTGTGCTTTTCTATAGTGACTGGAAACCTAGTCAACTACCTAGGACTAGTGAAGTAATGAACCTTGGAGGAGAACCTACAACCTCCACTTTACTAAACCAGTAGTATCCTTAACCAAAATTTAAATACCTGTCCTTATACCCACAGATAAGTGTTGTCTTCCTCCTCTCCTCAAGGAAATTTTTCTTTGAAATAAACAGAAACGATTACAGAAGACATGGTTATTGTAGCAGAATAGATACATTTTAATTTTCAAATGTATCAAATGATGAAAGGAGCCTGGATTCATAGTAACTCTGATGGGGTACAAGGAGGCCATACATTTGCCTACCACTTGAGTTCTGGATATTATCACAAGTCATAAGCTGTACAGACAACATGGGCTAGAGTACATAGAAGGATTAAGAGGAAGAGTCATCAATGAATGATAAAGACAGGGTCTGATCTGGACTTTGAATTCTATGATTGAGGTAGAAAATAAGATGTGAGAGGATGTAACAGCTTGAGCAGAGGCATGCAAATTATGTTGAGGTATTAAGCACACCATTTTAATTAAAACATAAATTTAATGTAAGATCATACTAGAAGATGGTGTTTGGGAAGACTATAATGAATTAATTTCCATTTTTAAAACTCAAGAAATAATCAGGTAACAAGTATTTCTAGTAAAAGAGACATTTCAATACCATCATCTTTATGTATTGGCAACTGCAAATCTTTTTCAACAACTCCTGGATGTCAATTTATGCTACAGAACACTAAGAGGGTAGAAGCCTGAGAAGGAACATTTTGGGCCCCATGAATTCTTAAATAAATTTATCTTTTAGCCATTACTGGAATTCATTCCAAAGAACAAGTGTGCATATAATATTCAAAATGTGGCCCCTAAAGAGTAAAGGTCCATTAGCACTGACCACAAGAATTACATGCATATGATTCCAGAAAGAAAAGGAGTTTAAAAACAGGAAAAAAAATGGAAGTGGTTTTATTATTTGTTTTCCTGCAAGAAAAATATTTTATGTCAGGAATGAAATAAGTACAATAAAACTTAACTCCCATCACCAGGGAGGCTATCTGGAAAACAGGACCCCAAGAAAAACACGGGGATCACCCAATAATGGAGAGATGGATGAGATCTATATGAACAACCTGGACATGAGTGGGGATAATGAAGGGCAAGGGTCGAGAGAATAAGAGCTTGGGGGAGCAGGAGATCCCAGCTGGATCAAGAACAGAGAGAGAGAACAAGGAATAGGAGACCATGGTAAATATAGACCACATGAGAATAGGAAGAAGCAAAGTGCTAAAGAGGCCCACAGAAATCCACAAAGATACCCTCACAATAGACTGCTGACAATGGTCGAGAGACAGCCTCAACTGACCTACTCTGGTGATGGGATGGCCAAACACCCTAATTTTCATGCTAGAAACCCCATCCAATGACTGAGGGATCTGGATGCAGAGATCCACGGCTAGACCCCGGGTGGAGCTCCGGGAGTCTAATTAGCGAGAAAGAGGAGGGTTTATATGAGCAAGAATTGTTGAAACCAAGGTTGGATAAAGCACAGGGACAAATAGCCAAACGAATGGAAACACATAAACTATGAACCAATGGCTGAGGGGCCCCAAACTGGATCAGGCCCTCTGAATGGGTGAGACAGTTGATTGGCTTGATCTGTTTGGTAGGCATCCAGGTAGTGAGACCGGGTCCTGTCCTCAGTGCATGAGTTGGCTGTTTGAAACCTGGGGCTTATGCAGGGTCGCTAGGCTCGGCCTGGGAGGAGGGGACTGGACCTGCCTGGACTGAGTCTACCAGGTTGATCTCAGTCTTCCGGGGAGGCTTTGCCCTGGAGGAGCTGGGAATGGGGGGTGGGCTGGGGGAAAGGGGAGGGGACGGGAGGGGGGAGAACAAGGGAATCCGTGGCTGATATGTAGAACTGAATTGTATTGTAAAATAAAAAAATAAAAAAAAAAGATTTAAAAAAAAAAAAACTTAACTGCAATACCTGAGCAGCTGCTGTGTGCTTGGGAACTGCCAAAAAATGAAATTAAGGGAATGAGAACTCCCTGTGCTGGTTGTCTCCACCTGATGGCTAAGGCACGTCATTGTTTTACCACACAAAACAGGAAAGGTGGTAGCAGTGAGATTCTAAAGGAACTGAGTCAGTAGGGGAGGAAAGCTGGTGGTTTACTGTTTAGTCACGTAGACATCCTAGTAAACACTTTCCCTGGCAAACCTTGGGATTACCTCGGTCTTAAATGGTTTAAAAAGCCAACTGAGGCTCTGTTGAAGCAGTACTGAAGACATCATGAGCAAGCTCATTCTTGTCACAGGTGAGTTGGTCATCAGACTAGAGACTCAATGGTGCCTGGCTTCTTTTGTTCTCAGGATCTGGCAACCAGGAGGCATTGTCACACTACAGCTCCATGCATTTCTGTTCTTCTTTCATCGTTTCAAATTTTCTTCCATCATTCAGGAAGTCTGGTTTTCCTAACCTCACAGGCTGTGATAACTCTTCTGCTTTCATTGATGACACAGGCATGGCCTTAAAAGAGGCTCATTTTTAACAATACTTTTCTGCTGGTTCCTGTTTTGTCCAGACATTTGTATTCCTATACCATCTGTCTTAAGTTGGCATTGTATTTATTTACTTATTTACTAGAACTAGCTTTTGCAGAGAAGAAAATCAGTAGAAACTTAAGATGCAGCTATCCTAGTTGTCTTTATTCTACTGTTTTCAGATTTATTACTCATTTATTTTCCATAGGTCTGCTGCACTGATGGAGTAAAAGTGTTACTCACAGACAACCATTCAAAAAGATTTATTTGGTAGTGGTTTTGAGCCAAGTCATTGAAATCTTCCTAGTTGCTCTAAATTTGTGCTTTGTAAACTTCGTTAAGCTTCAGAAACTTTTTCAGATGAACACTGAAGCTCAACATATAAAAGATTCAGAAGTGGTCTGGTTACATGATGATGGTTCAGTCCTATCATTCTAGCTATCAAGAGACACAGAAGAAGGTTCTCTAGTTCAAGGCCAGTCTGGGCTAATAAGTAAGACATGCTGTCTCAAAACCTGCTCTGTTGAAGCCAATGAGAGGTTCCTGGAACTTCACATCTTTGTTCCTCTAGCAAGGTCTCTATAAAGATGCTTCAAGCAACTCAGACTGTGGGAATACCGTTCTCTGCTTTGGTGGATGGCTTGACTGTCAGAAGGCTGGGCTCAAACTCTGGGAGGTGACACACAGTCTAAAGGGGTGATTACTAAGTAAAGGAAACAAGTAATTTCAGGCAGTATTAGTTCTGTGGACTTTACATTCAGTAACAATTAATTAGGACACAGAAAGTGGACAAGGATGGCCATTGCCATTTTCCACTAAGTCATATGAGTAGATTGAAATGTTTATTCACTGAAAATGCCACCCCTTGAAATGGCTATTAAGTTTCACTTGGGCTGTTTCAATCTATGACCAGTAGACTGGCCCTACTGTGTTGGAGTTTGATACTCCAGGATTCAGGCAAATGTTTCACAGTAAATGTTTGTTCTCTCTATCTCTCTAGGTTTGGCACTTCTCCTGAATTCCCAGCTGGGTATGTCATGACTTCACATTTTATTGTTTACAAAACCTATTTCCACCATAAGCCTCAAATCTCTAAGAGTTACTTAATGTACTTTCTTCTTATTTGGGATTTTTAAATTAAACTCTCATATGACTTTATTTGAAAAAGTTGTCAAGAGATAAGCCAGTGAGGGAAAGAGATAGAATTTCACTGTTGGGAGTCGACTATTTCAGCTCAGCTCTCAGCGCCGTCCTTGGTGGTGTGCCCACCTTAGCATTAACAAGCCAGCTCATGCAGAGCATCACAGAAACAGTGGCATTCTGTCTAACTAGTCTTCTAACTATCCAAGATTCAAAAATGAATGTTGCAGTTACAATAGTCAACTTCAAGTCAGTGCCTGGTGTCTAAATTGCAATGTCTGGACTCAGGTTAAATTATCGCTTCCCACGTAACAGGTGCCTGAGACCCAGCAAGGGAAAGAGGAAGGGCCAAACCGTCAATGGAGTTCACTGCCCTCTACATCAGGCCACTGTTCTTGCTCACCTTCCACAGGTTCTTCCTACCAGCTGATGTGCTACTATAATAATGTGGCCCGGAACAGGCCAAGACTGGGAAGTTTCAGTCCTGCTGATATTGACCCCTGCCTGTGTTCTCACCTCATCTATGCCTTCGCTAGTATGCGGAACAACAAGATCACTATGAAAAGCATGAATGACTTCACTGACTACCAAGCTTTAAATGCCCTAAAAAGCAGGTCAGAGAATGGCATCAGAGCTGTCTTATTTTGTGTCTCCTGGGTCGATAGTTGCCACATATAAATGCTTCTTTCAATGTAACTCAGAATCCATGGGTTTGGGATGAGGACCCAGCCAATGTCATCAGTTTTCATTGAAATCAATTACATATAATTATTACACACATGAGTTTTGAATGCTGCCTACATTTTAGAATGGTTCATGACCTCACTAGCATATCTTTACTTCACACACTTACCTTTTTTGTGGTGAACGTTTTGTTTGTTTGTTTGGTTGGTTTTGGTTTTTTCGAGACAGGGTTTCTCTGTAGCTTTGGAGCCTGTCCTGGACTAGCTTTGTAGACCAAGCTGGCCTCAAACTCACAGAGATCCACCTGCCTCTGCCTCCCAAGTGCTGGGATTACAGGTGTGCACCACCACCACCCGGCCAGTGAATGTTTTTTGCATAACAGTCTCTTGAACTTTTTCTTCCTGTCTCACTGAATTTTTTTAAAAATATTCTTAAATTTTTTTCAATTTTTAGTGAAAATAAATTCTTCTCTCATACAGTACATCCTGACCAGTTTCACCTCCTTCCACTCCTTCCAGCTCTCCTACATCTCCCCTTTCCCTCAGATCCTTTCCTCCTCTGTTTTCTCTTCAGGAAAGAACAGGCCTCCAAGAGACAACAATCAAGTGGGACAAAGCAGGATACAATAAGACAAGACAAAAGTCCTCATATCGAGGCTGGACAGGGCAGCCCAATAGGAGGAAAAGAGTCCCAAGAGCTGGCAAAAGAATCAGAAGTATACATGCTTCCACTGTTAGGAGTCCCACAAAAGACATCAAACTAACAGCCATAACATAACACATGGTGAAGACCCAAGCAGGCCCTGTACTTGCTGCTTCAGTCTCTGTGAGCCCATGTGAGCCCATGTGAGCCCATGTGAGCCCATGTGAGCCCATGTGAACCCTGCTTAGTTGATTCGGTGGGCCATGTTCTTTCTCCTGGTGTCCTTCATAACCTCTGACTCCTACAATCTTTCCTCTCCCTCTTCCTGGGGATTCCCTGATCTCCTAGGGGAGGGATTCAAAGGAGCTTCCAGCTTAGACTCTCTCTGCATATCTGGTGGTGGGTCTCTTCACCTGCCCCCACCTGCTGCCAGAGGAAGCTTCTATGATAACAACTGGATAAGGCACCAACATAGGATCTTGTCCATTGGTGAACACTTGATGGGATTCCATATCTTGGATCTTATTATTCAATGTTATGAATACTATCTGAGTGCTGTATCTTCAAGACACTGATTTCATTTTCTTTGAATAGTGATGTTGATGAATCATGTGCAATCTGTATTTTGTGAGGAATCTACACAGTGCTCTCTCTAGGGCTTTTGTTATTTGTGTTTAAGTCAATAGTATTTTGGTAATTCTTTATACATCCTTGAGGTATTAGTTACCTTTCATCTTTTGATGTTAGCCATTCTAACAGGTGTTAGGTGATAAGTCAATGTAGTTATAACCTGAATAGCTCTGATTAGCAATGGTATTTAGGGTTTCTGTGTTTGTTCATTTGTATGTCTTCATACACATACTCTTAGGCTTTTGCCTTCTTTGAAAAATGTCTAGTCAGATTTTTTCTCATTTTTCAATGATGATTTCTCTTCCAATTCCTGATTTTTTTTTGAGTACTAACTCTTTTTCAGATGTATGGATTACAAATATTTTCTCCCATTCTAAAGTTCATGGGTGTTTTTATTCATTTTCATTTCTTTTGAAGTAATCATAGAGAGTAACTGGTTTCATTATGGCAACTCACACATTTACACCATAATATTTTGTGTATATTTATTCATGTCCTTCCTCCTTCTCTCTCCCATTCTCTCTTTCTCTCTTTCTCTCTTTCTCTCTCTCTCTCTCTCTCTCTCTCTCTCTCTCTCTCTCTCTCTCTCTCTCACTGATCTTTGTCCCCCCACTAAGTAGTCCACCTTCTACTTTCATGTTTCTTGTATTCAATTATTTCCATTTTTCTCTGTCCCTTAAATTCCTTTCCTACATTCATAGTCACATTTCTATTTTTTTCTTTTTCCATTTCTGTGTGTGGTGTGTAAGTGGGTGTTTATATGCATGACTTTATGTGTATTACCACATGTGTGTGAGTGTACATGTGAATGTCCATGCATGTAGAGACCCAAGGCTGAAGTGGGTCTCTCAATTAAACCCAGAGCTCACCCATATGCCTTTTCTCCTGAGTCAGCTTGTTCCAGGGATCCCTTTCTGCCTTGTGAGGCTGGAATTACAAGCTAGCCACTAAGCCTGTCTGGAATTCATGGGATCTAGAGATCCAAACTTTCTCTGCAATTTCTTTAAAAACTTATTTAAATATCTCGTCAACCTCATTTCTGTTTTTAACACACACACACATACACACACACACACACACACACACACACACACACACACACACACCTAGAGTCCACATATGAGAGAAAAATGTGAGGCAAAAAATCTAATTGATTATATATTCAAACTTTGATTTCTTGAATTTTGAGCAGTTATGGTAAAAGTAGATAGTGCCATAAATATCTACCCTGGAACACATAAAACAGGATATGTTCAAACAAGTATATGGATGTTTCCAATTTCAGTCATAGAAACCTCTGTTATAAAAAATTATTGCAAAAAAATTATTGCTAAAATTTTCATAGATCAGTTATACAGCTTTTCATATAAGGGCTCATATCCTTTTTTATTATGTTTTCATTATTAAAAATTTAAAATATATTTTGATCATATTCTTCCCTTCCCCCAAATCCTTCCAGATCCTCCCCGCTCTCCCTGCCTACCCAATTTTTTCTTTTTCAAGAATAAAAATACAACAACCCCGCCCCCCCCAAAAAAAAAACAAGAAAACAAAATAAAACACCAAAAAAAAATCAAACTGTAAGCAAATAAAAAAACTGTGGATTCCATTACATGTTGGCCAACTACTCATAAACATGAGGCCACAAGAGTGGTGGATGTACTCAGATATTTCTGTGTAAGAGAAAACTGATGTTCCCTCTCCCAGCAGATATAATGACAGCTCAGTTGTTAACCTTTACCCTAGCGGCTAAGTTTGCATTCATTCGTTCAATTTTAATATAACGAGATAAAACAAAAGCTATATCAAAGTTGGACAGGACAGAGCAAGAGAAGTAAAAGAGCACAAGAGAAGGCACAAGAGAAGGCACAAGAACTCACTGGTTTGCACACTCGGGAATCCCGAAAGAACACCAAACACAGAGGACCTGGTGCAGACCCATGCAGGCCCTGTGCATGTTTCTTCAGCCTCACTGAGTTCCTATGAGCTTTGCTCATGTTGATTTAGAGGGTCTTGTTTTCTTGGTGCCCTCCATCCCTCTGGCTCTTTACATACTTCCACGCCCTCTTCCACAGGGTTCCCTGATCTCTGAAGAGGATTGGGTGGAGACGTCCCATGTAGGGCTGAGTGTTCCAAGGTCTCTCACACTCTGCATAATGTCTGACTGTGGGTTTCTGCATTTGTTCCCATCTGCTTTGGGAGTAAGCGTCTCTGATGATGGCTGAACATGGTGTTCGTCTATGAGTATAGCAGAATATCATTAAGAGTCATTTTATCGCTATTTTTTTCTTCTTTTATATCAGTATTATTTGGTTTTACCCTAGATCCCTAAGCTATCTAGTCTCAGGTTCTTGGTTACCTGTCAGTGTTGGTAAGAGTTCCATCTCATAGAGGGGGCCTTGAGTCAGATCCATTATTAGTTGGTTACTCCCACAAGCTTTGGGCCATCATTACCCTGGCTTATCTTGCAGGCAGTACACCATTATAGATAAAGTGTTTGTGGCTGGATTGACGTTTACATTTCTCTCTGGAGAGTGTGCAGAGTACATTCCTGTACCAAAGATGCTGCAATATAGGGGTGAAGGTTCTATGTAGGCACCAGTTAGACATCTCCACATTCAATAAGTTGTGTAGCTGTTGTCTTCAGCAATGAGGCCTTGCTGTCAGTTTGTGGAGAGCAACTGATATAGTCTTCACATAGCCTGAGTTGTTTGGGGATTCTTGTAGGGCTCCTATGGCCAACAACTCAATAGATGTAACCCAATCCTGGTACTGGGAGCTTTGTTTAGTGACAAGAGATGGTCAGTTGGGACTCCTCCATTATTCAGCAATTTCATTTAAATTGCCTCCACATATGTATATATTTTAGGAAATTTCTACTTTATTAGGTTTCCATACTACCACTCAAAATGCCCCTTAATTTTAGCTATCTCTCCCTTTACTCCTTTCTACAACCCCCTCTCCTGTTCCCCTCCCCATGTGACCCTCTCATTCCAGTCTCCCATCCATAACTCTCTATGCTATTTCCCTTTCCTAATGAGATATATTCTCTCTAGTCCCCTGCTATACCCCTACCATCTGTGGGTCTACAGATTAAGAATTTAGTTTGATTCTGTCATAGCTTGGCTAGGATTAACTTCACATATAATATCCACATATAAACAAATACATACCATATTCATTTTCCTGAGTCTGAGATACCTCACTCAGTGATTTTTTTTGGGTTCCATCCATTTACCTGAAAATTTCATTATGTCTTTTTTTAACTCCTGAGTTCATAATTTCATTCTATCTATATTTCGATCTCTATATCTCTATCTCCAGAATTACTTCAGTTTATTCTTGAATTTGTTTTCTGTGCTTTGGGGACCATATCTTAAAAGTTACTGCCCAGGCCACTCTCCAAGAGCTCTCCTCATATTTTCTTCTAGTACTTTGATAGTTTCAAATCTTGTGTTTAGCTCTTTAATCCACTTGGAGTTGATTTTTGGATATTGTATGAGACATCTTTCTAACCCCTTTGTTCTTCTGCATGTGGACAAGATGGTACATTTCTGGTAAACCTTTGATACGTGATGCTCACCAGTCTAGGAGCTATGTGTTAAGTAGCAAGGATGTAGACAATCTGTCACATTACTAGTATGATTAGCATGTGAAAAATGGGGGCTATGTTTCTTCCTTTCATTGTCTTCTTTGGAGAGTTTGTGGGGAAAGGGAACTCCAAACAACCTCTGCTACTTATATCAGGAAACAAGAAGTGGATGATATTAGAATTTAGACATCACTGAGCGCACAAATTGAACAATTTGATGTATTCTAATAGAGTTCTTCTTTGTGTAAAAACCAAATAAGGCTTCCTATCTAGTAATTATCAGATTTGTTCAGTTCAACCACATCAGCAAGAAGGAAGAGTTGGGTGACTTCTCCCAATGTAATGGCACTATCACGAGTGCAGCGGGATGAACAGATGCTATATCCCAAACTAGAAATAAACTCCTTTGCCAGGCTTTGTACCAAGTACGGCCCACACAGTTCTTGCAACAAAACTACATGGACCACTTTAAAATAAAAAAAAAAAACATACAGACCTACCCTAGCACACAAAATCAGAATCTCTAAGAAAGGTGCAATAAACCTAGAATTTTCTTATAGGAGTTGATGTTCATAGTCAGTATTCTCAAGAATGTGTGTAATTATAGCCTGACAAATTTATCCTGTTGTGAAGGAGGCTGGAAAAATAATAATGTTCAAACAATATTTATTATTTTATCCAATGGAAGAGAATATGGGCTGATTATACTTTAAGTTATAGACACCATAATTATTGTCAGTCACTACCCTAAAATAAAAAACAAACACAATTCTACAATTCAGATTTTCCTCAGGGACTTGAACTACAATTATGATAAATTTTTAAAAAAGAGAAAGTTTATGGTAATGGAAGAAAATTGTGCTAATGTGTGTCATATCATGTCAGGACAATACTGAATAATACCAGCTGTATTAACTAACAAAGCTCTTTTAAATAGGGGGCCATGGATTTTTAAAATCATTTTTTATCTTTTGCTTTTAAGGAACACTCAGCTGAAAACCCTCCTGGCCATTGGAGGCTGGGACTTTGGACCTGCCCCGTAAGTCCTCTCTAGAAAGCCACTTTTTTGTTGACTGAACTGAAAGCAAGCAAGCCCAGCATAGCCTCAATTGCGGTACTTCACAACATCAGAGAAGCTGTTGAAGGGATCCAATAAGTGAATGTGTTAACTCTGTCCATTGACTTGAACCTTAACTTCTAAGCAGAATATAGCGAAAAGATTACTATGACATCAAATGGTCAAATTCAAGTGGGTATTCAAATACAACACCCTTTGAGCATTAGTTACCTGCTTCCAGAGTGCT
The DNA here is from genome assembly GCF_049852395.1 of Peromyscus maniculatus bairdii. Taxonomy (NCBI): domain Eukaryota; kingdom Metazoa; phylum Chordata; class Mammalia; order Rodentia; family Cricetidae; genus Peromyscus; species Peromyscus maniculatus. The sequence goes on along the minus strand of NC_134857.1, from coordinate 86,421,645 downwards.
TCTACCTAAGGTATTTCAAGGTCACAATGGCTCAGGAAGGTCTTGCACAACTTCTTTGTCTGTTGGAGAAGGAAAATCAAAAGTCTACTCATAAATAAGACTCTTAGAGAGCACATGACCTTGGAGGGTATTTGAAGACAACACGGTAAGTTATCATGGCTGGCTATCCAAAGAAACAAAGATAATTTGGGGAACTCTCCAGAGGCTGCCTGACAATATGGAAATAAAAGGGATAACAACACAGAGGGGATGCTGAGTCCTGAGGCTGACAAGAGTAGTGATTGCAAAACCCCATCCAAGGACTGAGGAATCTGGATGCAGACATCCACGGCTAGGCCCCTGGTGGAGCACTGGGAGTCTAATTAGTGAGAAAGAGGAGGGTTTATATGAGCGAGAATTGTTGAAACCAAGGTTGGATAAAGCACAGGGACAAATAACCAAATGAATGGAAACACATGAACTATGAACCAAAGGCTGAGGGGCCCCAAACTGGATCAGGCCCTCTGAATAGGTGAGACAGTCGATTGGCTTGATCTGTTTGGGAGGCATCTAGGCAGTGGTACCAGGTCCTGGGCTCGTTGCATGAGTTGGCTGTTTGAAATCTGGGGCTTAGGCAGGGACACTTGGCTCAGTCTGGGAGGAGGGGACTGGACCTGCCTGGACTGAGTCTATCAGGTTGATCTCAGTCCTCGGGGGAGATCTTGATCTGGAGGAGGTGGGAATGGGGGGTGTGCTGGGGGGAAGGGGAGGGGGGCAGGAAGGGAGAGAACAAGGGAATCTGTGGCTATTATGTAGAACTGAATAGTATTGTAAAATAAAAAAAAAGAGTAGCGATTGCAAAGGGATGCTGGGACAAAAAGAGGAGCAAGCGTTCATCAGATTGAGGCATCCTAGTGAAGGGCTCAGAGGTAGACTTTGGGCTGTAACGTGTTTTTATTCTAATGTGTTAATGTCAGAGAGGCCTTACCCTGCCTTCTTTTGGACTCTCTCAGGTTCAGTGCCATGGTCTCCACTCCTCACAACCGCCAGACTTTCATTAACTCGGCCATCAAACTCCTGCGCCAATATGGGTTTGACGGGCTGAACCTGGACTGGCAGTTCCCTGGGTCTCATGGGAGCCCTACTAAGGACAAGCATCTCTTCACTGTCCTCGTGCAGGTAGGGAAGCAGGAAAAGCATGAGTGTCTTCAGCTCTAAAAGATTCAAAGTCTATTCTTTCCAAGGAGAACTGGGCGGTTACAGAGTAAAACCAAACTCAAATGAATTTAGAAGTACAGAATCTTAGCATTATGAAGACCGGGCTGTACTACATACCCCTTCAACAATTACATTCCAGATATCTCGTACTGTTTTAGGAATGATGGTTCAGATTCACATTTAATGCGTGTTTTAATTCTTTGAGGATACCATACATTGATTTTGACCGTATCTTCCTCTCCCTTATCTCCTCCCAAATCCACCTCTGATTTCACACACACACACACACACACACACACACACACACACACACACACACAATTCCAATTAGAGTTGTCTATGCACCCTTGGTTGTACAGCCATTGACTGGAGCATGCCCCACCTATCAGGGGCCACACCCTTAAAGAAAGTTAACTTTTCCTGGAAATTATCAATTACTAATAATTCCTTCACTAGGAATGAAATTTCTTAATAACCTCCCCACTCTAGGCTGGTGTTTTATCTGGTTGAACTTGCACAGATCTTTGTGTATTAAGTGCTCTATGATAAAAGTACC